>NC_057802.1:308888932-308893921 GCF_018294505.1 Triticum aestivum
GGAGGAGAGCGCGGGCCCGCGGGGGCCGGCTGCGGGCTCCCCAGGTCGCGGGCGGCGCGGTGTACGGCGGCGGGCCGGGCGACACGTGTCGGCCCCGGATTGGCTGCGGGCGCGGTGGTGATTTCGTCCAGCGGCGCTGGACGCGTCCGGCGCGGCGCGGGGGGATTTTTAGGGTTTCGGGGACTGCGAATGTTATTTCGGGATGCTCACATATTTATAGGTAGAGGGAGCTAGGAGGCTCCAAATTAGGTGCGGTTTTCGCCCACACGATCGTGATCGAACGACCTAGAGCATGGAAGAGAGTTTGCTGGGTTTTGGGCTGGTTTTTAGGGGGGTTTGCTGGACACTCAAATGGACATTGCGGATGCCCGGTTAACCGTTGGAGTACCAAACGACCTCCAAATGGAACGAAACTTGACCGGTAGTCTCCGGGTGGTATATTAAGGCCACTTGACAAGCCTCGGTCCATTCCGAGAAATTTTGACACCCGCACACGAAAGAAAACAAGAGAGGTGCACCGGAGGAGATAGGAGCGCCGGATTGCAAAACGGACAACTGGGAAAATGCTCGGATGCATGAGACGAACAAGTATGCAAATGCAATGCACATGATGACATGATATGAAATGCATGACATGAACAAAATACAAAACAAAAGACAAAACCCGACCACGGAGGGAATATCATAACACATAGCCGAAAATGGCAAGAGTCGGAGTTACAAATATGGCAAGTTACATGCGGGGTGTTACAGGCCACCACCCGGTCTAGGAGCTTCTTCTGAGCCGCAATCACGAGGGACTCGGCCAGCCAGCTGCTGGCTGCAGCACAGGCGGACGACTTCTCATAGTCTCCATTGATCGTGATAATGCCCTTGGTTCTTGGCATCTTAATCTTGAGGTAGGCATAATGAGGTACCGCCATGAACTTGGCTAGAGCAGGCTGGCCTAGGAGCACATGGTAAGGACTTTCCAGGTCAACCACCTCAAACCAAATCACTTCTCGGCGGAAGTGATCCTTGTCTCCGAAGAGGACATCTATCTTGACTTTACCGATTGGTGAGCAGGACAGGCTGGGCACAATGCCATGAAACACAGTCTGACTGGGCAACAACTGCTTCTCTTTGATCTTCAACTTCTCCATGGTGTCGCGGTAAAGAATGTTGATGCTGCTACCACCATCTATCAGAATCTGGGAGAAACGAGCAGCTCGCCTCTCTGTTGCAATTCTTTCATCCAACACCAGGGCATAGGAACCTGGAGAAGGCATCACTTCCGGGTGGTCAGCTTGGCTTCAGCTGATAGGCTTCTCAAACCAGTGCATGAACTCCGACACTGCCGTTGCAACGGCGTTCACTTCACGATGCTGCTGATGCCGGCTGTGTTTATCGCTGGCCACACTGGTGAAGACAACATAGGCACCATGTTCTTCGGGGTAATCATCTTGGACTGCACCGACTGCTGGACGGGCGGCCGGCTGCTGGGGAGGCCGAGTCGGCGGGCCAGCAAGCAGAGGGGGCAGTCCTTCTCCCTTGGCGATGCGAACGAGCCAGTGGCACTTTCGAGTTGTATGGTTGGACTGCTTCGCACCGCTGTGGAACTTGCAGAGGGCATCGAGGGTCTGCTCAAAGGAGAAAGCAGGCAACCAAACTGGCTTGCCGCCCTTCTGGCACTTGGGGAGGGGTTGTCCTTCAGGTTGCTGGTTCTCAACTGTCGCCACCTGCTGGCTGGTGGAAGCCGGTTGCGGGGCCTTGCGTTTGTTGTTGTTCGGCTGCTGGCGCCGATTGTTGTCTCCAGCCGGCGTCCGAGGAGCCAGAGGGAGCACCTTCCCAGAGGTATCCACTTGGAGCTCCAACTTCATGGAAGAGTCAGCAGTGACGTACTTGTCTGATATGATCAGCAACTCGTCGAGTATGGCTCGCTCGTCGCAGAGGAGTCGGTGCTTGAGTAAGGTGCCCTCTTGGCACCCGGCAGTGAAGTATTCTATGGCCTGCACCTCGTGCACCCCTTCGCAGGAGTTGCGCAGTTCAGCCCACCGCGTCAGGTAGTCGCGGGTGGACTCGTTGGGGCCTTGTACACACAACGAGAGCTGGCGAGGCTTGGGTGGCCGCTTGGAGGTGCTGGTGAAGTTACGGATGAAGACTTCAGTGAAATCTACCCAACTGTTGATGCTGCGGGGCTTCAGGCTGTTCAGCCATGTCTAGCTTGTGCCCTGGAGCATGAGCGGAACCTACTTTACGGCAACGCGCTTGTTGTCGTTCGCTATGCTGACGGCCGTGGAGTAGTCGACCAGCCAGTCCTCCGGCTTCACAGAGCCGTTGTACTTGGGCATATCTCGTGGAAGCGTGAACCCTTTGGGAAAGGGCTCGTCGCGGATGCGGGGGCCAAAACAAGGCGGGCCCAGCGCGTCTTCCTCTTCTAGCGCCAGGGATCGATTGAGACGGTCGATCCGGTGGCGGGCATTATTTTCTCCGATTCCCTCTCGGCGGCCCAGCCCGTCGCCGAGAGTTGGGTGGTCAACAGGCGGTGGGGAAGCATGCCTCTCCCTCTGAGAAGGTGGAGGAGACGGACAATCGTCCCATCGTTCCATTGCTCGAGGGCGACCGTCTTGGTCCCGCTCGATGGTGAGGCGTCTGCGGCTGCGGCTTGCAGCCGGCTCCTTGTCATGCTTGTCGCAGACGCCGCTTGTCGGCGTCTGGGAGGTCGGGCCTTGCTCTCGGTGAGGGGGCGGGTTGTCATCCCGCCGGCCGGGTTCATCGGCGCGGCAGCCGCGTCAATGAGCTTCTGAATGCGCTCTGTCATGTAGCGACGCTCGTCGCCCTCGAGGTGGTACAGCTCGCCTGCTGCCGCCTGGGGAGCTCGTATGTTTTCCATGGGCGTGGCATGGAGAGGGCGGTCTGCCCCAAATATGTTGGCAATGGTTGCGCCACACTGCCGGATCGTGCCAATGCGGCTGGGCCAGCCGGCAGCCAGCGTGCCGCCAACAGCGCGGTCGATCTCGCGCTGGTAGGCCTCTGAGAGGCGTCTCATGGTGGCCAACTTCTTGGCGCTTTCGACAAGCGAGACGTGGTGGGCTTCCAGCGTCTCGGCGTCAGCATCTTCTGCAATGGGTGCAGAGAGATCTCGCAGCGCCGCCTGGAGTGGGTCTTGGGCGTCCCCACCAGAGGCTTCATCGTGGCTGATGACGAGCACCTCCGTGACGGTGCTGCCGCTGCTGTCGGCGTGAGGGAGCGGGTCGTCGATGATCACCACATTGGTGGGGAAGGCGTCGAGTGATGTCGTGTCGGAGTCGACAAGCATCGGGTCGGTGGAGCCGATCGACTCTAGGTCGAAGGTCGGTTCATTGGCGATGTCGAGCTTGCCAAGGAGGTCGACCAGGCAGCTCTTGGAGCTAGCTGCTCCCACGTCGGGCGCGGGGTCATCGGGGAGGCGGATCTCGCCTATGAGGTCAGCGAGGCAGCTCGCCGTGCTGGCAAGCTCAGCGTCATCCAGTGTGCCATCGTCAACGCCATCAGGCATGCCGGGCTGGCTGCGCTCGCTAGGGAGGAACAAGGTTCCCATCCAGAACAGATCTTCGGACGACGGTGCACCTAGCCCCACGGTGGGCACCAAATGTCGGGGGTGTCATGCGACATATGCCAAAGGATGGCTTATCATGGAGGGAGCTAATAAGACGTCGCCGGTGCCTGGAAACGGGATAAGGCGCAAACATGCCCGCCGGCGGATCTTAACCAGGTTCGGGGCTCTCCTAGGAGATAACACCCCTAGTCCTGCTCTGCGGGGTCTCCGCATGATTACTCAAGCAACAATAGTGGCTACAAGCTTGCTCCTTGAGCTGTTTCTTTAGAGGGGGAAGAAGAGCAAGGCTAGCCCTAGTTTCCTCTCTCTATATGTGGGTGTGGATGAACTAAACTCTGAACCCTTTGCATGGGCGCCCTGGGGGGTTTATATAGGCCTACCCGCCAGGGGTACAAAGGTAATCTGGCCGGGTGTAGGACTCGGCTGTCAGTGTCTCCGTTCGCTGGCTTCTCCGCTGGCTAATGGGGCCGGCCGCCTGGTGGGCCCCGTCAGCTGTCTCGTACTTGGCCGATAGGCCGCGCCCGCCGCTCGCGGGTCTTGCAGGCTACTCAGCACTGTAGATGTGCTGGTAATGATGCATGCTTTGTCGGGGGAGGCGTGGCTACAGTACCGCCGTCTGGCGGGGTGTTCACTGTAGCCAGTCCCTGTCTCTTCTGGTTAATGACGCACAAATCCCCAGGAGGGGGAGGGCCGCCTGGTCATCAGCCCGCCTCCCTTGAGCCGACTGGCCAGGGATGGCCGCTCTCTAGCTTCTCACAGATCGGTGGGGCCCGCCGCCTGCGGGCCGTATTGACAGCCCGTCGTGGGAGCGTGGCTCCCTCTGACAGGGGTGATGTCATGGGCAGCGTGGCAACAGTGCCGCGCCGGACGGGAGATCTTCGTCTGGTACGACGCACTGTGGCCGCGCTTGGCCCTAGATTTGGGGGTGGCAAGGCGTGTTGTAGCCATGCCCTGTCTTATCGTATTTATGTGGATGCAGACTTCGAGGACGCCTAGGGCTGCCTGCTAGGAGCCGGCCTCTCTGGAGGCCGCCTGCTGGGCTTTGCCGTCTCCTGGCAGCCGGCCGCTTGGGCTAGCCGGCCGCGAGGAGGCGGCGCTTGGCTCTTTTGAATCTTGAGGGAGCAGTTGGCCCCGATGTCTTGAAGTGCCATGGGGGGGCGATGAGGCTACTCGTGGCCAATTACTCCGACAGTGGGAGAAGCTGACCGCCGTGCGTCTTCACACAAACGTCACCAGCGGTGGAGGCGCTAACCGTCGTGCGCCTCCACAAGAACGTCGCCAGCGGTGGCGGCGCGGCTAGAGGACGGCAGTTTACGAGAGCGTACTGTGGGAGTGAGAGGATCACCGTGCGGCCCATCGACAAACCGCGGCGCCGATGTATCGGCGCGGCGGGGAGGGCTGCTTTGGCGGAG
>NC_057802.1:308894311-308903192 GCF_018294505.1 Triticum aestivum
GCGCGGTGGGCGGTGGGAGTTTGGAGCATGGTCCGTTTGTCCAAGTGCAGCCCCACGTGTCAGTGAAGAGGCAAGTCGAAGCGCATTCCGTTTGCGTGAGCCGTGTGCAGGACCGAACGTGTGTGGGGTGCAATGCGACCGCGATAGTGGTGCTGTGAGTGTGCCGCCTTTTTTCCTTTTAAACTAGGTGCTTCGCCCCCTAAAGAAAAAAACATGGTGCTTCTCACGATCCATCGATACTACTACTAGTAATCCGTTAATCCCGACTAAAACGGCGCGGCCGGGTCTTTTCCCACGCGATATGCTGGGAGGTTGGCTTATTGGGTTTGTTAGGACGAGTAATGCTACACCTACGTAATCCCGGTTACGTAATTAACGTAATGTGAAACATGTGAGATGTTGATTGCATATTGGGGGAGGGAGGGGCCCACTACCATGAAAATCAGGGAGGAGAGAGAGAGGCAATTTAAGTTAACCCTTTCGTAGGTTCCCATAGATGTAGAAAGATGTGAAATGTGTGAATGTGTAGTGGACGTACTATTGGAGTGCCTATGATAAATTGTGTATGTAGACTATGTGTTTATTTACTTCGCATGTTAGCTTTGTCTCGGTTCAATAAAAAGCAGAGTTGGTGATGATGGTGTGCCTGCCATCCTGCAATATAGGCCGTCCGATCTATATCTAACGGATAGGAAGGAAACTATGACAATTTACCCGCACTCCTCTCCACATTTGCAGATAAGGCCTTCCGTCGTTCATCCTTTTCTCCCACAAGATCTTTATGTTCCGTGCAACACACGAGCATCTTGCTAGTAAACCTACAATATACTATATTATTGTGAAAGTTCATATACCCCGGCTGAGATTAATGCAAACACGGCAGATTTTCATTACATTTCAAACTTTTATAGGACAGAAAAATAAAAGAAACCCGACCCTAAACCTATTCTACGGCGGCGACCGACGTCATCCATCTGCGATCTCCATGTACGATGGTGGGGTTCAAGACCTGTGAAGTGAAGGTGCGGTCTCCGGCGAGGAAGAGTAGAACACGGGAGATGGACCGGTGATGGTGCTCCCGTCGTCGGCCGCCAGCATGGCCACCGCTTGTGCGGTCGCGTCCGCGTCCGGCTACGCCGCTATTGTGTCACGAGCGGCGACTTGAGCGAGGGCGGCGACGTCGAGCTTCATCCCCGAAGACAAGATCTCCCGCAGAGCGTTCGCGCTCACGGTCATGGCGGATGTGGTGCCAGTTAGCAGGACGATGTGCTATGGTGTGGAGGTTAGCTGGGAGTTGCGCTTTAAGTAGCGCATTCCGGTGAGGCCAAGCGTCCGGGTTCGTCATTAAGTCACCGGAGTTGGTTCCTCGGGCACCGAGCCTCTTAAGGACGGCATACGGACGGACGGCATGAATGTGGGAAGTTGGCGCCGGCTGGGAACACACTGCGCGACGGCGCGAGGGACGAGGGTTTTTGGTGTGCCAGGGTAGTCAGCTGCGGTCGTGGCAACGTTGGAGATGCCCTTTGCTCACATGAGACCCCACATGTCGTTGAAAAAGAAAGACGACCTGGCATGGTCTCAGGTCCTGGGGATGCAGTTGGCCACGCTACACCACTCCATGGACGCGTCGCGGCGCGCGCACACTTCGGCATCCCGTGCATTCTCGACGAGCCGGGTGTTGATCTGCTGGTCGTGCCACAACGCTAACGCCACCCTCGGCACACTGAAACCGACCGTGTAAAGCAACGATGAGCGTGTCGCTCCCGCATGCCTCATTTGAACATTCCATCGAGTATCATTCGCATGTGATCCTAGACCATGCTTGTATTTCCAATGTTGTAATTTGTCCGACTTGCATACAAACAAACGGTACGTTTAAAGTTTCACTTTGCCTCCACTACGTGTCGCTTCCCATCTTTGTTTTGACATCCCATTCGGTTCATGCCCCGACACATCTTGACGAGATCGATTGATGTTGAGAGATCAATTGCATGTCATGCGAGGAGATAAAGGTTTGGTTTGTTTCTATGATAGAAATGACCAGCGGGGGGGTCTGTGGGGATCAGAGGGAGTATATTGTACTTTCATAAGCGAAACGAACGTGTTGTACCCACCCTAGTCCTCTTTCAATATATCTCCGGACCCCGAGATGAAATCGAGAGAGAACGAGTGGGTGCATGTGTGATACCTAAGGCGGATTCAAAATTTTGAACCGGTGATCATAGCATCCACAAATCATATATAAAGGGTATTCAATGTTCGTTTCGCTCTTGAACGTACAATATACTCCCTCCGATCCTTTCTAGTTTACATATAAGTTTCATGTGTAGTCAAAATATCTCCACTTTGATCAAACTTACAGAAAAAAGTATCAACATTCAAGAACGCCCAATCAATATTGTTACATTCGTATGTACTCATAGATTTGTATTCAAACAGACATGGTTTCCAATTTGTTTTCAACCACATGAATGTGTTTGTTCTCGTGTATGCTCTTCCTACTAGGATTTAGCCACGTATAGGCAGTCCAATAGTAACTTTTTTTAAGCTCCCTGTCCAATAGTACTAGTGGAGTACTGACAACATCTGTAGTAGAGTATGCAGTGCTCATAGTACTCCCTCTTCCATTTATATAGGGCCTATGTGGAGGACAGAGATGTGAAAAAGTAAGGGGAGTGAGCTCTCATGCACGAACCTAGCTATATACACATTCCTAGTTAAATACAATAAATATGAAGAAAGAGATAGAGAGGAGATGGAAAAAAGTAATAATACAATAGCCAATCTTTTTTGCGGGAAATAGCCAACCTTATAGCCCACACTACTGTATGAGTGCATATAGATGATGGCTATAGATGACATGGCAGTTCCTTATAGCCATCGGTTGGCTATATTATTAACCATGCTCTAATGCGTGTTTCAAAACCTCCTTTGGCTATTGACAAGATTAATAGTACATAAGATGTATAATGTGAAAATTATATCATTGGAAGCTCCTTTCACATACGAATTTGACCGTATGCTTTGTGTAAGTTGCATGTCATATATTATTACTCTAACATTTGGTCAAAGTTAGCCTCGAAAAACGCATTAGGTCGTGTAGATGGAAGGAGGGAGTAGTAGTGGAAGTGGATCCTCTATGTAGGTATCCCTGCCTTACCCTCCCTTTCGGTCACTTACTGGCGGAGCCCATGCTTGCTAGGCCCCGCATGTCAGTTACTCAATGGGTTCGGCCACGTCAGGGGATCCTCATCCGTAGTATACTCCCTTTGTTTTTATTTACTCCGCATAAAACGGAGGGAGTGGTAGTATAAATGACGCGGGCGGGGAGGGGGAGGGACGTCGGTTTGCTCTCAACTGCGGTCCCACAAGCGAGCGAAAACGCAAGACGAAGCGTGTTCCATTCGGTGAGCGATGTGGAGGGTCCAGCGTGCCGGGGTGCAACGCGAACGCGACAAGAGCGATGTATAGTCAAAACCGATTGACCGGTCATCACCCGAACCACTATTCACACCAGAACCTTCACTGCTCGGCCTACGCCAGCCACTGCCCCAAAACCACACCTCCTCTCCAGCCCATTCCCCCACCTTTCAATCCCCTAGCCCGCATCATGTGTCCCCTAGTCCGCCGGAAAGCCATGGTGCGCTGCAAGATCACGTACTACAAGATGCTGACGCCGGAGCGCCGCGCAGAAATCGCGGCGGCGGTCGGCGCCACAGACCTCCGTTCCCAAGCTCGCTTTGCGGCGGGCCAATCCCCGAGTTCTCTGGAGCCAAGCTACGAGGAGGAGGAAGCCGACCCAATGTTCATGGCGGAGGTCGTGGCGCAGAAGGCCCCCGATGGGTATGAGATGATGGACGTCGACTTTGTGTCGGCGTCCGGGTCCCCCATGGTGCAGGCGGACCACCGGTTCAACCTGGCGATACTAAAGGAGGACCGGGAGGCAGAGGCTCAACTCAACATGGAGCGCGCGCATGCCACTGCCATCGAGGCTCTCCTGCAGGCGGAACCGGATGTCGTGGATGTGAACCGGGCGGCGGAGGCTCAACTTGAGGCGCAGCGCGCGAATGCCGCTGCCATCGAGACCCTCCTGCAGGAGGAACCGGACATCCTCGACTTGACCCGGGCAGCGGAGACTCAACTCGACGCGAAGCGCGTGGATGCCGCTGCAATCAAGGCCCTCCTGCAGGCGGAACTGGACGTCCTGGACTTGAATCGGGCGACGGAGGCTCAACTCAACGCGGAGCGCGCGAATGCTGCTGCCATCGAGGCCCTCCTGCAGGCGGAACCTGACGTCCTTGACTTGAACCGGGTGGTGCTCTCGCCATTGCAGAGCACCCGCACGCTCCGTGTGAACGAGTAGCTGGAGGCCGAGGACAACCACAGTGCGGAGACACACGTCGGCAACTATGGCTGGTTCACGCCGGCAGCTAAAGATGATGAGGCCGTCTCGTTTCGCGAGCAGTGATAGTTTTTCTTTATGTTGTTGTTTTTAGGGATCTTTGACTGTGTAAAAATATATATTGTTATGCAAGTCGCCTGACTTTCATCATTTGGGTCAGTCTACCATTTCAGGCGGTTGGATGAATATCCTATGTATCCTAACCCTTCTTCCTCACCTCTTCTTCTTCCCCAACAGACCATCACACGGGCCGTACGGATCCTCCCCAACATGCGGTTGGATAAACATACTATATGAACGAAAATTATGTGTCAGCGGTAGGATGGCTGAGTTTCTTTTGTTCACATGCGGTAGCACGTGTCAGTGAGGGTGCGTTCCCTTGGTTGGGTTTGCGGTGTGCAGGAGCGACTGTGTGAGGGTACGGTGCGACCGCAGCGTGCAGGAGCTACCTTGTGAGGGTACGGTCCGACCGCGACAACCGTGCGCAAGTGTACCTCCTTTTCATTTTGAAAACTTTAGGCAAGCTTGGCAAAAATGTGTGGCGAAGTATGGAAATGCAAGGCCTAGACCCAAACAGGATAAGTACATATGTACTTGGAGTACTAGTGTTAATAAAGAAAGGCGGGGTTTTCCTTCGCGGGATTAATTGATACAAATCCTCATTTGACGTGCCAATTAATGCGTATTTTTTTCTCCAAAGCCCAAAGAGCTAACCATCTCACTCCTCATCGCTTGATTAATGCAGCGCCATGCAAACCAACCTTCTCACTTCCGCATGCATGCAAGGGTATATTAATGTCCTTGGTTGCTAGTACGAGGCAAACCCCATCAATTTTGCCTCGATTAGTGTTAGTGGCCTTTTGCAAATTGTAATTTTGATATACTGGCCTTGTGTACAAAAACAATGGAGGTAGTAATTATTTGACTTCCTTCCCCATTCTGGTGACGTCGACGATATCTCGAACATTGTGGTTTGGTGAAGTGCGTTTGACGGAAAACACCATTGAGGGAGACCACGGTAAGTCATTCGCAAGTGCCGCCTGCAAGCCCAGACAACTACCTTATTTGCATCCAGGAAGTCCGTTGAATCAAAGGACCTGTAAATGTACTAGTACTACTAGTACACAATAGCGTCGTCCGTCCAGCTTAGTGCGGTGAGGTGGTTTCTCGAAGAAGATGATGGAGAAGCGAAGTCAGCAAAGAGTGAAATGATGGTTACTTCGTCCGTGCTTTGTGATTTGACACCTCAATGCTTTTTGATTTGTGATAGAAGGGATAGGGGAGTAGACTCTATGCTCTATACTGTACATGCGTCCAAGCACGGGAGCAAGAGGAGAGACGTTGCATTTTTCTATTCCTTCAATCAATCAATCAGGGAGCTTCGGTTCCATCTTTTTGGCTTTGGCAGCACCGTCCACAATGGTTCCCATCGATGCCAAAAGCTATTTTCACATTTGGCTACACATTGTGGAGGCCCTTAAACGTACCACTTGGTTTTGCTCCTGTGTGCTATCTATACAAATCTCAATTATATTGATCTAAAAAATTATAGAATCAAGATTAGTAAAAGGAGGTGATTTTGCCGCGCAGATGGCGGGGGAGGTTTCTTATTTTTAGAGGACGTTGGCCTGGCGGTTTGCTAACATGCAGTACCATGTGTCAGTGCTTTACCAAGCCGATCCGCGTCCCACATGAGGCAGAACAACGGCAGAAGCAACACGTGGTTAACTTGAAGAAGATGAGGGAGAAGCGGATTCGGCAACGAGTGAAATGATGGTTGCTTCGTCCCTCCAACTTCTTTTTTTAGCATTATTACTTCGTCCCTCCAACTTAACTGCTGGAAAGGTGCAGCTTTGTGTTTGACATGTTGGAGATTGTTGCAGAAATTAAAAAATTTCTACGCATCACCAAGAACAATCTATGGAGTCTTCTAGCAACGAGAGGGAAAAGAGTGCATCTACATACCCTTGTAGATCGCGAGCGGAAGCGTTCAAGTGAACGGGGTTGATGGAGTCGTACTCGTCGTGATCCAAATCACCGATGACCGAGCGCCGAACGGACGGCACCTCCGCGTTCAACACACGTACGGTTGGGGAAGACGTCTCCTCCTTCTTGATCCAGCAAGGGGGAGGGAGAGGTTAATGGAGATCCAGCAGCACAACGGCGTGGTGGTGGAAGCAGTGGGGATCTCGGCAGGGCTTCGCCAAGCTCAGCGAGAAGGAGAGGTATCACGGGAGGGAGAGGGAGGCGGCAGGGGCTTGGGTGCGGCTGCGTTCCATGATGATCTCATCGGATGAACCACGATGTCGAGGATTCAATCAATCCCGTATACAATTCCCTTTGTCAATCGGTACGTTACTTGCCCGAGATTCGATCGTCGGTATCCCAATACCTTGTTCAATCTCGTTACCGGCAAGTCACTTTACTCGTACCGTAATGCATGATCCCGTGACCAAACACTTGGTCACATTGAGCTCATTATGATGATGCATTACCGAGTGGGCCCAGAGATACCTATCCATCATACGGAGTGACAAATCCCAGTCTCGATTCGTGCCAACCCAACAGACACTTTCGGAGATACCCGTAGTGTACCTTTATAGCCACCCAGTTACGTTGTGACGTTTGGCACACCCAAAGCACTCCTATGGTATCCGGGAGTTGCACAATCTCA
Organism: Triticum aestivum; assembly: GCF_018294505.1. Classification (NCBI taxonomy): domain Eukaryota; kingdom Viridiplantae; phylum Streptophyta; class Magnoliopsida; order Poales; family Poaceae; genus Triticum; species Triticum aestivum. The sequence continues at coordinate 308,901,388 of NC_057802.1, forward strand.
TGGTCTAAGGAAATGGTACTTGACATTTGGAAAAGCTCGAGCAAACGAACTACACGATCTTGTGCTATGCTTAGGATTGGGTCTGGTCCATCACATCATTCTCCTAATGATGTGATCCCGTTATCAATGACATCCAATGTCCATAGTCAGGAAACCATGACTATCTGTTGATCAACGAGCTAGTCAACTAGAGGCTCACTAGGGACATGTTGTGGTCTATGTATTCACACATGTATTACGATTTCCGGATAACACAATTATAGCATGAACAATAGACAATTATCATGAACAAGGAACTATAATAATAACCATTTTATTATTGCCTCTAGGGCATATTTCAAACAGTCTCCCACTTGCACTAGAGTCAATAATCTTGTTACATTGTGATGAATCGAACACCCATAGAGTTCTGGTGTTGATCATGTTTTGCTCTAGGGAGAGGTTTAGTCAACGGATCTGCTACATTCAGGTCCGTATGTACTTTACAAATATCTATGTCTCCATTTTGAACATTTTCACGGATGGAGTTGAAGCGACGCTTGATATGCCTGGTCTTCCTGTGAAACCTGGGCTCCTTGCCAAGGGCAATAGCTCCAGTGTTGTCACAGAAGAGAGTCATCGGGCCCGACGCATTGGGAATAACTCCTAGGTCGGTAATGAACTCCTTCACCCAGATTGCTTCTTGTGCTGCCTCTGAGGCCGCCATGTATTCCGCTTCACATGTAGATCCCGCCACAACACTTTGCTTGCAATTGCACCAGCTTACTGCCCCACCATTCAAAATATACACGTATCCGGTTTGTGACTTAGAGTCATCCAGATCTGTGTCAAAGCTAGCATCGACGTAACCCTTTACGACGAGCTCTTCGTCACCTCCATAAACGAGAAACATATCCTTAGTCCTCTTCAGGTACTTCAGGATATTCTTGACCGATGTCCATTGTTCCATGCCGGGATTACTTTGGTACCTTCCTACCAAACTTACGGCAAGGTTTACATCAGGTCTGGTACACAGCATGGAATACATAATAGACCCTATGGCCGAGGCATAGGGGACGACACTCATCTTTTCTCTATCTTCTGCCGTGGTCGGGCATTGAGTCGTGCTCAATTGCACACCTTGCAATACAGGCAAGAACCTCTTCTTGGACTGATCCATATTGAACTTCTTCAATATCTTGTCAAGGTACGTACTTTGTGAAAGACCAATGAGGCGTCTTGATCTATCTCTATAGATCTTGATGCCTGATATATAAGCAGCTTCTCCAAGGTCCTTCATTGAAAAACACTTGTTCAAGTAGGCCTTTATGCTTCCCAAGAATTCTATATCATTTCCCATCAACAGTATGTCATCCACATATAATATGAGAAATGCTACAGAGCTCCCACTCACTTTCTTGTAAACACAGGCTTCTCCATAAGTCTGTGTAAACCCAAACGCTTTGATCATCTCATCAAATCGAATGTTCCAACTCTGAGATGTTTGCACCAGCCCATAGATCACTACTGGAATCAGCTAATTTGCCATCTGCCAGCTCTTTGCCGTCTGCTAGCTGACGGCAAAGAAGCTCTTTGCCATCAGCTACCAAAAAGCGGACGGCAAAGAAATGGCAGACGGCAAAGAAGCTCTTTGCCATCAGCCAGCTCTTTGCCGTCCGCTGGCGGACGGCAAAGAGGGAGGTGGCCCCCACCCCCCGCCCGTTTGAAAAAAACTTAACGCCCCACCTCTTTGCCGTCCGCCAGCGGACGGCAAAGAGGCAAAAAGGCGGACGGCAAAGAGCCGATTACCTAACGGCCCGTACCCT
>NC_057802.1:308905136-308950565 GCF_018294505.1 Triticum aestivum
AGCCTGACCCGACACCCCGAACCCGACACCGACACGGCACCCCGACCCCGACCCGGCACCCCGACCCGACACCCCGACCCCGAGACCCCGACCCCGACACGGCACCCCGAGACCGACACGACACCCCGACCCCCGACACCTCCCGAAAAGGTGTTCTTTGGCCTTCCAGAAGCCGACGGGGTCATATATTTGTGAATTATTAGTTAGGTCATATATCTTTCGATTTTGTTATGAAAAACATCATATATAATTGTGTTGATCGGGTAGTTTTAAATGTGCAGTTGTTTCATCGCTGCGAGGTTTGGTGTTCGACGACCTCGCCGTGCATTTGACGAGCTCTGCCCCTTCGTTCGTGGGTGAGCACAAATGACATGTCCTCCTCCCCCATTAATTATTTGATCTATTCCGATGAAACTTGATAGCTAGCTACTATGTGTCTTGAATCATCAGTATGCGTAACCAATATGTGTCTCCCGTTCGAAAGCGTCATAGTTGTAAATATGCATGCATTTGCATATTTATAACCTTGATTCTTTCGAATTGTCCAACGCTATCCATGGACAGCCCGAGTATGTTTAGATTGGGTTTGTTTTCCCATATGCTTTGCTCCGGATCCGACGCATAAATTTCGTCAGTGCCTCCCCTGTTGTTCTCCGGGTACACATCCTCTCTGTTTATTGCAGAGACGTGTATCAGGAGAACAGCGGGGAGGTGCTGCCGAAATTTTGCGTAGGATCCGGAGCATAGCATGGGAAAATGAACCCAATCTAAACATACTCGGGTGGGATTAGGACCTATCATTACCTATTAGAGTGTAGGTTGCATGGACGTAATAAAATTGACAAAGTAGATCAACTGATGAATATATACATGGTGAATTATATATATATATATTTGCTGTGTGTCTAGTAGCTCTGAAAGTCAAGATGAGTGATCGTGCGTGGATGTACACCGGTCACACTGGTCAGAACAAATGGAGCACTGAATGGTTCACAAAAACCAAGGGGTTTGTGTGAGCCGCATTTGCAAATGGCCAGAGGAAAACCTGGTGCCCCTGTTTACGGTGCGGCAATTGGGAAAAGAGGACAGAGGCTAAAATGGGCAAACACCTGCAGAAGAGTGGTTTTACGCCCGATTATACGGTGTGGACATTTCATGGTGAGTCTGCCCAACGTGACCGAGCTGAGGTGGATCGTCGTCGCACCGACGAGCATGGTACCGGGATGGAAAACATGGTGCAAGACTTTGATGATGCTCGGGATTCGGACGAGGAGATGGAGGAATCTGCAAAGGCCTTCAATGAAATGTTGGAGTCTTCAAAACGTCCGCTCCATGAGCACACTGAGCTTTGTCAGTTGGATGCCATCTCACAAGTAATGGCTCTGAAGGCTCAGTTCAACTTGGGCAGAGAATGCTATGATGCAATGATGACAGTATTTGGACGCTTTCTACCCAAAGGCCATGTAATGCCTGCAAACCTGTACCAGTCGGACAAAATCCTCTGTGCACTGAAGATGCCCTATGATAAGATACATGCCTGTGAGAAAGGATGTGTCTTGTTTAGGCTTGACTATGCGGACTTGAACTATTGTCCCATTTGCAAGTCTTCCGGGTATGTTGTGGTAGACAACGGTATGGGTGAGAAGACACAGACCAAAATCCCTGTTAGTGTTCTTCGGTATATGCCAATCGTACCAAGACTTCAACGTCTTTTCATGGTCGAAGAGACGGCCAGACAGATGACATGGCACAAAACGGGCAAAAGAACCGAACTAGATGCAGATGGGAATCTGATGATTGTACACACATCGGATGGTGTTGCGTGGAAAAAGTTTGATGAATTACATGGTGACAAAGCGGCAGATCCGAGGCATCCTCGAGTCGGCATCAGCACGGATGGGTTCAGTGTGTTTGGTATGACGGCAGCCCAATACAGTTGTTGGCCCGTATTTGTCTTTCCACTCAATCTCCCCCCCGGACAGATTATGCAAAGAAAGAACATTTTCCTGACGTTGATAATTCCAGGGCCCAACTATCCGGGGAAAAATATGAATGTGTACATGCAACCGCTTAAGGACTAATTGTAAGAAGCCTGGGATAATGGGTTCAAGACATACGATGCCTATAGCAAACGGAACTTCATAATGCGTGTCTGGTACATGTACTCGACGCATGACTTGCCGGCGTATGCGCTATTCGTTGGCTGGTGTGTGCATGGAAGGTTCCCATGCCCCACATGCAAGGGAGCTCTTGAGTTTCGTTGGCTTCAGGCCGGTCGCAAGTTTTCTTGCTTCGACATGCATAGACAGTTCCTGAATCCTCGCCATAAGTTCAGGAAAGACAAGAAGAACTTCATCAGAGGTAGAGTTGTCAAAAACTCTGCACCACCTGCATTGACAGGCCAACGGACCCTGGATCAGTTAAACGCTCTCGAGCCAGATCCAGAGCGTCCAGGGTACTTCAAGGGGTATAATTCTAAGCACGCCTGGACTCACAAAACATGCTTATGGGATCTGCCTTACTTCAAAGACCTCCTTTGCCCACACAACATCGACGTGATGCACACTGAGAAGAATATCGCCGAGGCACTTTTTGGCACATTGTTCGGCATAGATGGGAAGTCAAAGGATAATACTAAGGCTAGAGTCGATCTGGAGGCGCTATGTGATAGGCCATTACAAAACATGAAAGAACCGAAAGGAAAGCAGAACTGGACGAAGCCAAAGGCATGGTTCAATCTTGGAAGGCCAGCTATGAGGGAAATTATCTTGTGGGTGAAAATGCAGTTGATGTTCCCCGATGGGTATGCAGCGAATCTACAGAGGGGAGCCAGTCTTGATAAATTGAAGATATTTGGTCTCAAGAGTCATGATTGGCACATATGGATTGAGCGGGTAATGCCGGTGATGTTGCGTGGCTTCAACCCTGAGGATGAATGGCTAGTACTGGCAGAACTCAACTATTTCTTCCGTGTTCTTTGTGCGAAAGAACTATCGCCTGGCGTGCTAGAAGAAATGGAAGAGTTGGCGCCGGAGTTGATCTGCAAGTTAGAGAAGATCTTTCCACCGGGCTTCTTTAATCCAATGCAACATTTGATTTTGCATCTCCCGACCGAGGCAAGATTGGGGGGGGCCGTGCAAAATCGTTGGTGCTACCCAACTGAGAGGATGCAGAAGACGCTTTGACAAAAATGTAAAAATAAACGTAGAATTGAAGCATCAATGGTTGAGGCATTCATCACTGAGGAGGCGGAAAACTTCGTGACAACACACTACGAAGCCAAAAATCGTCATTTGCATAATCCGAAGCCTCGGTACAATGCTGACGACCCTAAAAAGGGTGGATCCAACCTCAGCCTATTCAAAGGGAATCTCGCACCAGCCAGTGTTTCAAATCCAGTATCTTTGGATAACGAACAATGGCGGACCATTTCGTTGTATATCTTCAACAACCTGATAGAAGTGCGGCCGTACATCGAGTAAGTTCTCGGTACATAGTTTCGCAACTTCTATTTCCTTTGAACTGCTCTTATTCCTGGATATTTCATACAGTCGATACGTCGCCTTATTCTCGTATGGAGCGGTGATCCAAAAGGATTCTGTCGAAGAGTATGAGCTTCTCGCAAAGCAAGGAGGCGGCTATCCCGGTTTCATCTCTTGGTTCAAACAAACGGTAATTTCTATTAGACTTGTAGGCTCATTTGTAGGCGGCTATCCCGGTTTCATTCGCTAATTTGTGCGTAATGCAACAATCCTTTCATATTAAACTTGTAGGCTAATTCAGAGTCTATGGACGCCGAATTGAGACAAGTCGCTAATGGTTTTGACTATAAGGTCCGTTCATTTGACAAATACGACATCAACGGGTATCGCTTTCGTACCTATGGCAAAGAGCTATCTATGGCCGACCGAAAGTCTACAAATTGTTGTGTATCTGCTATCGGCGAAGGAGGTACCGAGTATTATGGGAGAGTTGAAGCAATTTATGAACTTCTATTCTATGGTGAAAACCCACCGAATGTCGTAGTCTTCAAATGTTATTGGTTTCAGCCGAAGGAGACTAGAAGGACTCATGAACATATAGGGCTAGTTGAAATCAACCAAAGCACCCATTTAGAAGTTCCTGATGTCTATATTACGGCTCAATAGGCGACCCAAGTATTCTATCTACCGTGGGCCTGCCAAACTAATCCAAATCTGAAAGGTTGGGATGTCGTTTATGAAGTGCCGCCACGTGCTAGACTATCTCCCCCAAAGGAAGAGGATTATGAACCTCACATTAACCCAGACACATATGAAGGAGAATTCTTCCAAGAGACACGTCTTTCCAAAAAGCGTTTCAAGAACCGCTATACTTCACCCCAAAACATTGAAGTAGACAGCGACAGTGAATCCGACATCACCCCAGAGGAGGAACAAGAAGAGGTTATTGCTGCTAATGACCTGTCATTGCTTGACCGATTACGTCAAGGTGGCCTTGCACATGTTGATGCCACTGAACCCTATGAGCCCGTCATTGATTATAGTGATGATGATGATTATGCATTTATTGATGATACTGATCAAGATTATTAGTAGTGTCAGGTATAAAATTTTGTAATGTTGTACTTGATGATGATACACTTATGTGATACACATATTATTATTCATGTCGGTCTTTTTTTTATGTTGTACTAATTTCGTTTACTGTTTGTCATGGCAGGTGTTGAAAGATGGTGGGCGCTGGTTGGGAACGCGCCAAGGCCCCTTCTTCGTCGGCGCGTGGTCTGAGGTCTTCGATTCCAGACGCACCTCTCCGCCGAGCGTTGCTGGACAGTATGTCCACACCGCCGGGCCCAGCTGTTTCACCCGAGCACGTGACTGCTAGGGTGGACTCGTCCGAGGAGGAGGCTATACGGACTCCGGTCCACGGGTCTTGGGCCCACGAGCCTCGGGTCGACTGGCCTTCGGCCCACGAGAGTTCGGCCCACGAGACCCCGGAGGAGCACACGTCCGGATGGGGTACCTGGCCGGATCAGCCCGAGGAGCCGAGTGGCCATGCTGATGATGGCGGGGAGCCGACTGATCTTGAGGAGGAGGGTGGCACCGTCTACCAGCGTGGTGCTACACGGCTCCCGTCCGTGCCGGCGACCCGCGAGCAGAGGTGGTTGATCTTCCCTGATGGGGAGAGGTACGTAAGTGCATTTAATATTTTTGTACCTTCTGCATTCACGTTTCTTCAAATAACTAATGCGTTGGCCTTGTCATGCTGCAGGGGTTGGGACCACCATCAAACTGTCCGCCGGCCCAACTCCGTCCTTGGAGTTCTTTGCCGGCAAAACTTCCCGGGGTTTGTCACGTTGCCTGGTGAGGGTCGGCTTCCAGAGCTTGGGTTGAGCTGGGAGCACTACGTGGCTGCCCCGGCCCCGCCGGATGTCATTATCGACGGTGTCGTGTGCGACACGAGGGCAGACATGGTGATCAGGACGTTCTGGGTAATTTCTCCTTTACACATTTCAAAATCTTCAACTAGCTAGTTATTAATTGTACTAATCAATATTGTCTCATTTGATTGCAGACATTCTACAGGTGTGAGGAGGGTACGAGGAGGACAGCGCAAATGTTATCCAGAACGTCTCCAAGCGCCTACTCCAGAACTTACGGCACGAGGCTCGGGTGCAGGCTGTTCGAGACTACTACGCCTTGCGTGGTATCAAGAAGACCAAGCCGGCGTGCCGCGATAAGTTCCTGAGTAAGGAGCAGTACATGAAGGTAATTCTTAAGGCCTTCTACTTAAGTTCCTTCATTTAGTAATTCTTAGCCGTAGCGCTCAAGTTTCTATTTGCTAACTTAGGCGCCTCCGAGATGGTCTGCGGATCGGATGGATTGTTGGGAGGTGTTGGTCGATGAGTGGTGCTCAAAAGAATGTCTAGCCCTCCACAACCAGGCCGAGGACAAATGTGCCCAAATGGAGGGTGTGCCACACCATCAAGGCAGCTCCAACTTATATCAGTTCGGGTGCAACTGGGTATGTGGTTTGCTTCATGATTCATGCAATTCATTCATCATGCTAGCTTGAGCCCTTTAATTACTAATTTTCATTGTTTCTCTCTTTCAGGCACGCTACAATAAGGCGGATAAGGTGCCAGAGGTGTACGACCTGTATGCCATGGCCCACACTGGCTCTTTCAAGAAAGTCAAGGCTTTCTCTCAGTCTGACCTCGATGATGCAAACAACTTCACCAACATCTCCTCCCACAACAAGCTCATGAGATATAGAGATGAGGGGAAGGCGAGGAAAGGGGAGGACTTTAACTCGAGCCAGGGTCCCATTGATCCAGAGCTGGTGATGATATCTGGTGGCGGGAGGTCCCATGGCTCCATAGCCATTGGAGATGGACTTATCCGTTGTCCTAGCACTCTCCCGGAGATCAAGGCGCGCCAGTCGAGCTCCGCTCCTGAGATAAGGCCTCGTGAACGGCCAGTGCAACTCGCCATCAAGGTTAGTGATACGTACTCAGTTATCTTTCTCCATTACATTGTGTGCGCTTCCATCAATGATTACAAATGGTCATGTGAGTGGTGTTGCAGGCTGCTATACAGAGTGAGAGAGATAGAACGGAGAAACTTCTGGCGGAGGCGGCGGAGAGGCAGCGGGAGATGGAGGAGAGGACGAGAAAGATGATGAAGGAGGAGAGGGCACGGAATGACATGCAGGCAAGGGCCATGTACAAGCTCCTTGTGGTAAGTTTCTTCTACAGATTACTTGCTAGTCTTAACATTTGAGTCTCAATACTAACTAGTATGACTCTGTTCTGAAAACCAAATGTGCAGTCTGTGTGCGAGAAGTCCGGTCAGCCCGCTCCGCCGATGCCAGTGATTGCTCCTGGGAGCACGGTGAGTTTAATTTGAATGGACATTACTTGCTAGTCTTAACATTTGAGTGTCGTAATGCTAACGAGACATTGGAAATGATCTTTGGTGCAGCTTAACTCCAGAAACGCATCGCACGATCCTTCTCCAGGTAGCGGCACTAGCCACCCCGCTCCTACACCTCCCTGATCACGGTAAGTTTCTCTAGTGTTTTGCTTAACAAATGCATAAAGACCTAGACTTAGCTTTATTTCCTCCAATATGCTTACCATAATGACCTAGAGTTAGCTTCTTTTCCTCCAAAATGACCCATTTTACCTAGGTTAGCTTATAAATGATGCAGTTCATCCAAGTTAGCTCAAAAATGAACCCATTTAACCTAGATTAACTCCTAAATGATCCATTTTACCTACGTTAGCTTTAAAATGGCCCATTTTACCTAGGTTAACTCCAAAATGACCCATCTTACCTAGGTTATCTCATAAACGATCCATTTCAACTAATTTAGCTCATAAACGATCCATTTGACCTAAGTGAGCTAAAAATGATCCATTTCACCTAAATTAGCTCTTAAATGATCCATTTCACCTAAGTTAGCTCAAAAAGATCCATTTCAACTAAATTAGCTCATAAATGATCCATTTCACCTAAGTTAGCTCAAAAACGATCCATTTCAACTAAATTACCTCAAAAATGATCCATTTCAACAAAGTTAGCTCAAAAACGATCCATTTCAACTAAGTTAGCTAAAAAACGATCCATTTGACCTAAGTGAGCTAAAAACGATCCATTTCACCTTAGTTACCTCAAAAACGATCCATTTCACCTAAGTGAGCTAAAAAACGATCCATTTCTAACTTTCTTATTTTGCCATTTTGCAGATTTCATTATGTGCTGGATGGAGTGCTTGTTCTACTCTTCTTGTTCTTGTCTTCTCATTCTAGTCACCTTAGCTATGGAGTGCTTGTTTATGTATGGATGGAACTTGTTTATGTATGAAATGATGGATGGAACTTGCTTATGTAATATGTACGGATGGAACTTGCTTATGGACTTGCTTATGAATGCCTGTGAAATACATGAACTTGCTTATGGACTTGCTTATGAATGCCTGTGAAATATATCTATATGTCATATATATTTTCTGTGAAAATTGTGGGATTTAATAAAAAACAGAAGAAAAAAACCCAATATGCAGGCTCTTTGCCGTCTGCCACAGACGGCAACGGCCTCTTTGCCGTCTGCCGCGGACGGCAAAGAAGCCACATGGCAGCCAACTGTGCTTCCTGGGAGCTGACCCATTTGGTCAGTTTGCCTACAGTGGCAGACGGCAAAGACTTTGCCATCCGTGGCAGACGGCAAAGAACCTGCACTTTGCCATCAGCGGCAGACGGCAAAGAACCTGCCATCTAGTGACGTGTAGATGACATCATACGGCGGACGGCAAAGACCAGACAAATTTTGCCGTCAGCGGCGGACGGCAAAGGTCTGCCGTTAGCCACTTAACGGACTGACAGCGCAATTATTGCCGTCCGCCCTCTTTGCCGTCCGCGGCAGTCGGCAAAGAGCCTTTGCCGTCCGCCGCCAGGAAGCAGACGGCAAAGCAGCTGTTTACCGTAGCCTTCTTTGCCGGAGCCTTTTGCCGTCCGCGGCTGACGGCAAAGGTCTTTGCCGTCCGCCGTTCGAGCCTTTGCCGTCCGCCGTGGCGGACGGCAAAGTAGCTGTTTCCTGTAGTGGATGGAGCGCTGGAGCTTGCATACCTTGTTAGCATTCTTAGGATCGAGAAAACCTTCCGGCTGCATCATATACAATTCTTCCTTAAGAAAGCCGTTAAGGAATGCCGTTTTGACGTCCATTTGCCACATCTCATAATCATAGTATGCGGCAATTGCTAACATGATTCGGATGGACTTCAGCTTCGCTACGGGTGAGAAAGTCTCATCGTAGTCAACCCCTTGAACTTGTCGATAACCCTTAGCGACAAGTCGAGCTTTATAGATGGTAACATTACCATCCGCGTCCATCTTCTTCTTAAAGATCCATTTGTTTTCTATTGCTCGCCGATCATCGGGCAAGTCTGTCAAAGTCCACACTTTGTTTTCATACATGGATCCTATCTCAGATTGCATGGCTTCAAGCCATTTGTTGGAATCTGGGCCCGCCATTGCTTCTTCATAGTTCGAAGGTTCACCGTTATCTAACAACATGATTTCTAGGACAGGGTTGCCATACCACTCTGGTGTGGAACGTGTCCTTGTGGACCTACGAAGTTCAGTAGTAACTTGATCTGAAGTACCTTGATCATCATCATTAGCTTCCTCTCTGGTCAGTGCAGGCACCACAGGAACATCTTCCTGAGCTGTGCTACTTTCCGGTTCAAGAGGTAGTACTTCATCAAGTTCCACTTTCCTCCCACTTACTTCTTTTGAGAGAAACTCTTTCTCCAGAAAGGACCCGTTCTTGGCAACAAAGATCTTGCCTTCGGATCTGAGGTAGAAGGTATACCCAATGGTTTCCTTAGGGTATCCTATGAAGACGCATTTTTCCGACATGGGTTCGAACTTTTCAGGTTGAAGTTTCTTGACATAAGCATCGCATCCCCAAACTTTTAGAAACGACAGCTTAGGTTTCTTCCCAAACCATAATTCATACGGTGTCGTCTCAACGGATTTCGACGGAGCCCTATTTAAAGTGAATGCGGCAGTCTCTAAAGCATAGCCCCAAAATGAGAGTGGTAGATCGGTAAGAGACATCATAGATCGCACCATATCCAATAGAGTGCGATTACGACGTTCGGACACACCATTTCGCTCAGGTGTTCCAGGCGGCGTGAGTTGTGAAACTATTCCACATTTTCTTAAGTGTGTGCCAAATTCGTGACTCAAATATTCCCCTCCACCATCTGATCGTAAGAACTTTATTTTCCTGTCACGTTGATTCTCAACCTCACTCTGAAATTCCTTGAACTTTTCAAAGGTCTCAGAATTGTGTTTCATTAGGTAGACATACCCATATATACTCAAGTCATCAGTGAGAGTGAGAACATAACGATAGCCACCGCAAGCCTCAACACTCATTGGACCGCACACATCAGTATGTATGATTTCCAATAAGTTGGTTGCTCGCTCCATTGTTCCGGAGAACAGAGTCTTGGTCATCTTACCCATGAGGCATGGTTCGCACATGTCAAATGATTCGTAATCAAGAGACTCCAAAAGTCCATCTATATGGAGCTTCTTCATGCGTTTGACACCAATGTGACCAAGACGGCAGTGCCACAAGTATGTGGGACTATCATTATCAACCATACATCTTTTGGTATTCACACTATGAATATGTGTAACACTATGTTCAAGATTCATTAAGAATAAACCATTAACCAGCGGGGCATGACCATAAAACATATCTCTCATATAAATAGAACAACCATTATTCTCGGATTTAAATGAGTAGCCATCTCGAATTAAACGAGATCCTGATACAATGTTCATGCTCAAAGCTGGCACTAAATAACAATTATCGAGGTTTAAAACTAATCCCGTAGGTAAATGTAGAGGTAGCGTGCCGACGGCGATCACATCGACCTTGGAACCATTCCCGACGCGCATCGTCACCTCGTCCTTTGCCAGTCTCCGTTTATTCCGCAGCTCCTGCTTTGAGTTACAAATATGAGCAACCGCACCGGTATCAAATACCCAGGAGCTAGTACGAGTGCTGGTAAGGTACACATCAATAAAATGTATATCACATATACCTTTGGTGTTGCCGGCCTTCTTGTCCGCCAAGTACTTGGGGCAGTTCCGCTTCCAGTGACCACTTCCCTTGCAAGAAAAGCACTCAGTCTCACGCTTGGGTCCATTCTTTGGCTTCTTCCCGGCAACTGGCTCACCGGGCGCGGCAACTCCCTTGCCGTCCTTCTTGAAGTTCTTCTTACCCTTGCCTTTCTTGAACTTAGTGGTTTTATTGACCATCAACACTTGATGTTCCTTTTTGATCTCCACCTCCGCTGATTTCAGCATTGAATATACCTCAGGAATGGTCTTTTCCATCCCCTGCATATTGAAGTTCATCACAAAGCTCTTGTAGCTCGGTGGAAGCGACTGAAGGATTCTGTCAATGACCGCGTCATCCGGGAGATTAACTCCCAGCTGAGTCAAGCGGTTGTGTAACCCAGACATTTTGAGTATGTGCTCACTGACAGAACTATTTTCCTCCATCTTACAACTGAAGAACTTGTCGGAGACTTCATATCTCTCGACCCGGGCATGAGCTTGGAAAACCATTTTCAGCTCTTCGAACATCTCATATGCTCCGTGTTGCTCAAAACGCTTTTGGAACCCCGGTTCTAAGCTGTAAAGCATGCCGCACTGAACGAGGGAGTAATCATCAGAACGCTACTGCCAAGCGTTCATAACGTCTTGGTTCTCTGGGATGGGTGCGTCACCTAGCGGTGTTTCTAGGACATAATCTTTCTTGGCAGCTATGAGGATGATCCTCAGGTTCCGGACCCAGTCCGTATAGTTGCTGCCATCATCTTTCAGCTTGGTTTTCTCTAGGAACGCGTTGAAGTTGAGGGCAACATTAGCGTGGGCCATTTGATCTACAAGACATATTGTAAAGATTTTAGACTAAGTTCATGATAATTAAGTTCATCTAATCAAATTATTCAAAGAACTCCCACTCAGATAGAGATCCCTCTAGTCATCTAAGTGAAACATGATCCGAGTCAACTAGGCCGTGTCCGATCATCACGTGAGACGGACTAGTCAACATCGGTGAACATCTTCATGTTGATCGTATCTTCTATACGACTCATGCTCGACCTTTTGGTCTTCCGTGTTCCGAGGCCATGTCTGTACATGCTAGGCTCGTCAAGTCAACCTAAGTGTATTGCTTGTGCAAATCTGGCTTACACCCGTTGTATTCGAACGTTAGAATCTATGACACCCGATCATCACGTGGTGCTTCAAAACAACGAACCTTCGCAACGGTGCACAGTTAGGGGGAACACTTTCTTGAAATTATTGCGAGGGATCATATTATTTAAGCTACCGTCGTTCTAAGAAAATAAGATGTAAAACATGATAAACATCACATGCAATCAAATAGTGACATGATATGGCCAGTATCATATTGCTCCTTTGATCTCCATCTTCGGGGCGCCATGATCATCTTCGTCACCGGCATGACACCATGATCTCCATCATCGTGTCTTCATGAAGTTGTCACGCCAACGATTACTTCTACTTCTATGGCTAACGTGTTTAGCAATAAAGTAAAGTAATTTACATGGCGTTATTCAATGACACGCAGGTCATACAAAAAATAAAGACAACTCCTATGGCTCCTGCCGGTTGTCATACTCATCGACATGGAAGTCGTGATTCCTATTACAAGAACATGATCGATCTCATACATCACATATATTTCATTCATCACATCCTTTTGGCCATATCACATCACAAGGCATATGCTGCAAAAACAAGTTAGACGTCCTCTAATTGTTGTTGCATGTTTTTACGTGGCTTCTATAGGTTTCTAGCAAGAACATTTCTTACCTACATAAAACCACAACGTGATATGCCAACTTCTATTTACCCTTCATAAGGACCCTTTTCATCGAATCCGATTCGACTAAAGTGGGAGAGACAGACACCCGCTAGCCACCTTATGCAACTAGTGCATGTCAGTCGGTGGAACCTGTCTCACGTAAGCGTACGTGTAAGGTCGGTCCGGGCCGCTTCATCCCACGATGCCGCCGAAACAAGATAAGACTATTAGTGGCAAGAAAATTGACAACATCTACGCCCACAACAAGTTTGTGTTCTACTGTGCATAGAAACTACGCATAGACCTAGCTCATGATGCCACTGTTGCAGATCGTTGCAGAAATTAAAAAATTTCTACGCATCACCAAGAACAATCTATGGAGTCTTATAGCAACGAGAGGGAAAATAGTGCATTTACATACCCTTGTAGATCGCGAGCAGAAGCGTTCAAGTGAACGGGGTTGATGGAGTCGTACTCGTCGTGATCCAAATCACCGATGACCGAGCGCCGAACGGACGGCACCTCCGCGTTCAACACACGTACAGTTGGGGAAGACGTCTCCTCCTTCTTGATCCAGCAAGGGGGAGGGAGAGGTTAATGGAGATCCAGCAGCACGACGGCGTGGTGGTGGAAGCACAAGGATCTCGGCAGGGCTTCGCCAAGCTCAGCGAGAAGGAGAGGTGTCACGGGAGGGAGAGGGAGGCGCCAGGGGCTTGGGTGCGGCTGCCCTCCCCCCCCTCTTTATATAGGGCCCCTGGGGGGCGCCGGCCCTAGGAGATCCAATCTCCAAGGGGGGTGACGGCCAAGGGGGTGGCTTGCCCCCCAACCCAAGTGGGGCGCAGGGGGAGGCCCAAGGGGGGCGCACCAGCCCACCAGGGGCTGGTTCCCCTCCCACTTCAGCCCATGGGGCCCTCCGGGATAGGTGGCCCCACCCGGTGGACCCCCCGAGACCCTTCCGGTGGTCCCGGTACAATACCGGTGACCCCCGAAACTTTCCCGGTGGCCGAAACTGGACTTCCTAATACAATTCTTCACCTCCGGACCAATCCGGAACTCCTCGTGACGTCCGGGATCTCATCCGGGACTCCGAACGACTTTCAGATTTTTGCATACTAATATCTCTACAACCCTAGCGTCACCGAACCTTAAGTGTGTAGACCCTACGGGTTCGGGAGACATGCAGACATGACCGAGACGACTCTCCGGTCAATAACCAACAGCGGGATCTGGATACCCATGTTGGCTCCCACATGTTCCACGATGATCTCATCGGATGAACCACGATGTCGAGGATTCAATCAATCCCGTATACAATTCCCTTTGTCAATCGGTACGTTACTTGCCCGAGATTCGATCGTCGGTATCCCAATACCTTGTTCAATCTCGTTACCGGCAAGTCACTTTACTCGTACCATAATGCATGATCCCGTGACCAAACACTTGGTCACATTGAGCTCATTATGATGATGCATTACCGAGTGGGCCCAGAGATACCTCTCCGTCATACGGAGTGACAAATCCCAGTCTCAATTCGTGCCAACCCAACAAACACTTTCAGAGATACCCGTAGTGCACCTTTATAGCCACCCAGTTACGTTGTGACGTTTGGCACACCCAAAGCACTCCTATGGTATCCGGGAGTTGCACAATCTCATGGTCTAAGGAAATGATACTTGACATTTGGAAAAGCTCTAGCAAACGAACTACACGATCTTGTGCTATGCTTAGGATTGGGTCTTGTCCATCACATCATTCTCCTAATGATGTGATCCCGTTATCAATGACATCCAATGTCCATAGTCAGGAAACCATGACTATCTGTTGATCAATGAGCTAGTCAACTAGAGGCTCACTAGGGACATGTTGTGGTCTATGTATTCACACATGTATTACGATTTTCGGATAACACAATTATAGCATGAACAATAGACAATTATCATGAACAAGGAAATATAATAATAACCATTTTATTATTTCCTCTAGGGCATATTTCCAACATGACGCCTCATTCTCATTACTAGGTGACACGTGGTTAACTTGAGTACGAGGTGCCAAGTAAAAATTACCGACTCCAACCCTGCTCCATCTAAGCATTGGCATCCACCACCATCAGTGGGATGTGTGGCGCTCACTGTGGACGGATCTTTCTCGGCAGCAAATCCTCTAACCAAATACTAGTAGCTTAGACTTCAAAAAAATACTAGTAGCTTATATTGGCAGTTTTCTAGGGAGTACTCTTTTCTGAAAGAAGCACCAATCTATTTTTCTTTATTTGTACATAGTGTCACAACTTTGACCCAAAGGTCCAGAGCTATTTTAGGGTGATTGGCGTAGTACTCGGAGGCTGATTCTAAGCATGATTTTTATTAGCTGTCACACTGATTGTAAGCATGGGCAGATGGAAGATTGGGTTAGTGCGAAGCTTACCTTAAACCCTACCGACGCCGTTGAAACGAGGCGAGCGTCCAGGGAACCATGGAGAACGGCGGGGAAGCGACATCGCACCATCCGGCCTCCTCTTGCGGTGGGAGAACGAATAATCCTATGGCTCCGGCTGGCTCTACACCCTCAGGAACAGCACACCATACTCGATCGATTCGTTATCCTCTGGGTGCTCGACCTTCGACCTGTACGCCCACCACCTCCGCCTGACTTTAGCCTCGGGCTAATCTGTCTGCTCCACTGCCCATAGGAGATACTCGATGAACTCGAAGGGCTCCGGCGTGACTGTCACCGAGGAGTACATCGCCGCCCTCATCGCCGCCATCTCGCTCTTTTGCATACATTGCCACATGGCCCTTACCGTCCTCGAAATCTCCCACTCATTGTCAAACCAAGTAAGGATCTCCTTCAACCTGGCTAACTTTGCCTGGTCGCCGCCGGCGATCTGTCTGATTCGCTGCTGCATCCTCTCCATAGATGTCCTTCTGAGTGGTCCAGTGCTAGCTTTGGAAGATGGGAGGAGAGACGGTGGTCTTGCAATAGAGAAGAGGGAGAGGCGAGACGGTGGTTTTGGAATGGAGATGATGACGAGGAGAGGGGGTGGTTTTGAAATGGAGAAGAGGGAGAGGCGAGACGGTGGTTGTGGAATGGAGATGATGGAGAGGAGAGGTTTCCCTGCCTTTTGGTCGCTGACAGGTGGGCCCCGCGCTTGGTGGGACCCATGTGTTAGTGTCTCAATGGCAGGATGGGCTACGGGGATCATCGTCCGAGGAGAGAGGAGGTGGTTTTGCAATGGAGAAGAGGGAGATGCGAGACGGTGGTTTTGGAATGGAGATGGTGGAGAGGAGAGGAGGTGGTTTTGCAATGGAGAAGGGGGAGAGGAGTGTGCGGCAGCGATTTAGGATTGGACGAGAGGGCCGGCGCGCTGTGACTAGATCAAAATCAAAATAAATTTACCCTTCAATTAAGAAAGCGACCCCACATTAACTAGTCTCCCTTTTATTCTGGGTCATAATTGACCATGATTTTCACAAATAAAATATATGTTATACGTTGCAAATATAATATAATTTGAAAGTACATTCAGATATGAACCAAACGATACAATTTTTGGTGACATGCATTCACATTTTGCTTGTCAAATACAGTACATGGTCAAACTTTGACCCAAAATACGCAAAACAAAAAATACTTCAAAGACCAGCGCCCCTCCTCTCCTCTTTAACCACCATCGCTCCTCTCCTGTTCCAATCTAAATCCAGCGCCGCTCCTCTCCTCTTCCATTTCAAAACCACCGCCCCTCCTCTCCTATTCCAATCCAAAACCAACGTCGCTCCTCTCCTGTTCTAATCCAAAACCAGCGCTGCTCCTCTCCTCTTCCATTCAAAAACCACCGCCGGCGAGTGAAGGTGATGTGGAGAAGTAGATCGATGGAGGAGTACAACCGTTACGTGAGGATCACAAACGGCGACCCTGTGAAGCTAGCTAGGATGTTGGAGATACAGTCTTGGTTTGACAACAAGGACCAAATAGCGGCGACGGCGACATCCATGGCCAAATATCTGCAACAGAGTGAAAAGGCGGCGATACTCCCGAAGGGAGTCGCGTGGGAGTACATAGAGCTGCTCCTCTAGGCCATGGAGCAAACAGATTCACCGAATCCGATCGTGAGGGAGCGGTGGCGGGAGTATCGATCCTAGATGGAGCATCCACCAGAGATTGAAGGATCGAGCATCTACAGGGTGCCGTTTGTGAGGGTGTCGTATCAGAGTGAGCCGGTGGAGTCTTTGTCGACCGAACCCAGCTGCAAAAGGAAAAAAGCAGTTGGCCCGACTACGCTTCCCCGCCATCCTCTCCCTCGGCGTTCACATTGTCTCACGGGGCGGCTGTCTGCCGCTAAGGAATAGGAGGGGACTGCCCCCCCCCCAGCCCAATAGTCGGTCAGGTTGTGAATTGTCAAGAGGAGCTTAGGGTTGTCAGTATTTGCAGGTTGTGAATTGTGTTTTGTGTTGTGTATTTTGAGAGTACTTTCAGATATGAATGTCTTTTGAATTTCAGATTTGTAGTATTGAGCATATGAAGTATTTTATGAATTCTAGAGATCTATTTTTAGCACTTCAAAAAATGTAGTTTCATAGGAGTATAAAAGTGCAGACAATGTGATTCTCAGATAAGAAACTGCAAGTTTCAGTTTCAGGTAAGAACTGCAAGTACAGTTTCAGATAAGAAACTGCAACTTTCAGAGGCAGAGCATTTATATTAACACGGCCTTTTCAAACAGGGTTAACATCATGTTGGAAGTTCTATTCATGGTCGAAAATGGAACTACCAGCCAGTTAACATCATGCTGATCAACATTCATGCATAGCACATCTTCATATGATGCACAGTCAAAAAGATATGCTATTTTCAAAATGCCCACACAATGTCGAGTGTGCGAAAAGCAGAGAAACGAGGGACGAAGTTTTGGCAAGTGTTGGACGTGGTGTGCGTAGATGACAATGGGGACCCACATGTCAATAATGCCAGAGGCAAAAAAATTGGAGATATTTTCCCTGCATCAGGTGGAATCGAACCCGAGCGGAACAGCTGTCGGGTACTGTCACTTGGCCACTGGGCTAGTTCAGTACTTTCATTACAAATAAGGCACTGCCTCAGGTGGTCCGATCACCTCCTACGCCTTTGTGCGCTCGTCGCGGCGCCGCTGTCTGCCGTTGTGAACATGCTAAACAAACGAGAGGAATATGGAGAGGACTGTATGTGGAGAGGCAGACAGTCAGGACCCACCAGGTCTATGGCCGTACGCAAGCAAGTGCCTCATCGAAAAATTACTTCCTCCTAATGCTATACTGACGTTGGGGCCCACGGGTTTGTCAACATAGTTACATTTTTTTAGGTGCTTCAACGTAGGAGATAAATTCACAACGAAGTTGTGGAGCTGGCGGGTAGTATCATTTATTATCACTAGGGCAGCAAGTATCCGCTGGGTTTTGGGTTGCCCCGTCTAGGCTTTCTTTTTTAACATGCGCAGCCCACGACATGCCGGTTTGTATTTTTTTGAGGGCCGTCATGTATCGACCGGCCTATGGACCTCCCATCCGAGGTTTTATTTTTCCTGAAACATCGGCAACCCAATTTATGTATTTTTTGAAGAAAACGAAGAGGTCTGTGCTATTTTTCTATATAAGAATAGAAACGCCTGGTCCAACTTTTGTTTCCCTTCTAACTATATATATTATATATATATATATTATTTTATATGTTATTATATATTATTGTTATTGTCATCATATATTTAACAGATACTTAAATATGTAAGTAAACAATATCCCACATCTTATTAAATTATAAAAATAATATCTTAACAATAAAATACTGGATTTTTTTGGCAACGAAAATCCTGGTGATTGTGTACAAAAGCTTGGTAAGATTTAAGGACCAATGTAATAATAAATCACCTATTATTTAAATATATTTATAACAAAATGCTCAGCCCCTGTTTATTTTTTGATAACATTGTTGCGCCCAACCCACCATTATAATTAGAATCAGCCCAGTAAAATCGTGTATTTTGAGAAAGTGCAAATGACCTGTAATTTTTTAGGAGAAAAATAAATTGGACGCTACATTATTTGTTCACCCAGACCAGCAAATGGACTGTAATTCTAAAAAAGAGATCAAATTGACTGTAAATTCTGAAAAAATGGGTTGAATACGTGCCACATTTTTGGAGGCTGAAATGTGGGCCAATAGGTCGAAGCCAACGCAAGTCATTGTCAACTTAGTCAACAAATGATTCTGACAATGTTAGCCGTTGGATTTACATCCAATGACCGGCATCCATCTTCAATCTCTCGTCTTCTTCCTCCAGCGCCGCCAGGACCACCTGCTCCCGCCTCCTGCTGCTAGCAGCTCTGCTTAGCACACTTCGCTGTGAAGCGCTACCCCACCGTTGGCCAGGCCATCCCTCCACACCTCCTGTTCTTCTCGACCGACTGCCGAACCACACCGCACCAGAACCAGTTAACCCTCGTACACCTCTCCGACTGCGACTCTACTCCCGCGTCTTCCCATCTCCGGCTTGTTGCTGTTCGGGGCCTCGCCGTTGTCCACCACCTTGGATGCGCTCGGCGCGAAGTAGTCAGCATGGCCAATGAACGACATCCATCGGAAGTAGACTGTGCGTGGAGAGGCTAACAGCTGGGTCCATAGCCGCACGCAAGGAAATGCATCCTTATTATGCGCAAAATAATGATTCCTCCACCTGACAGCTGGGACCCACCGAAAGGGCCTCTATATTTCGCGAAAAAACGTTCCCCCGCTGACAGGTCGGACCCACCAGCTATATCTTCGCACGCAAGGAAGTGCCTCCTTATTAAGCACAAAGAAAATGAATACCCCCCTACTAGCTGGGACCCACCATAGTGGGCGGCTGACTTGTGGGCCTACTAAGTTGACGGGGATGGAGGGCTTTGTCAACTTAGTCAATATGAACGATTCTAGCTCCAGTGACCGTACAATGTCCATCCAACGGTCGTAGTGCTTCTTCAACCTCTGTTCTTGTTGCTCCAGCCGCCCAAACCAGTGCCGGTCGTGCCGCGTGCTCCTGCTTCCCGTGACCAGCTGTGATGCCGCGGAGGCCTCACCGCCCCCTACTACTCCCACCGCTGGCCAGGCCCTACGGTGACGGCAGCCTCACACCGCAGCCGAACCAGTGAACCCTCGTACACTTCTCCGCGTGGGCATCCACTGCCGCGTCTTCCCCGGCTCTGCGTTGTCCCCTTCCTAGGCCTCACCGTCGTCCACCGCCCTGGTGCTCTTGGCGCGGCGTGGTCAACGTGGTCAAGGAACGACTTCCATCGGAAGAGTACTGTACGTGGAGAGGCTGATAGCTGGGTCCACGGCCGCAGCAAGGAAGTGCCTCCTTATTACGCGGAAAATAATGATTCCTCCACGTGACAGTAGGGACCCACTGGACGGGCCACCGTATTTTGTGAAAAAAACGTTACCCCCTGACTGCTGGGACCCACCAGCTACATCTTTACACGCAAGGAAGTGCGTCCATATTACGGGCAAAAAAATGATTCGCCCCCCTGACTGCTGGGACCCACCAGCTACATCTTCGCACACAAGGAAGTGTCTGACAGTCGGGACCCACCCGGTCGAAGCGTACGTAGCGTTGTCATTCTGGTAGCGAATGTGTACGTACATACAGGTCAGTCGGTCTATCTGCAGGCTGCAGCGATGAACCGTGGCCGTGTAAGGAAGGGCACGTGTGGTAGTAGAGGCGCGCACGTAGCATGTACACGTATGTACAATGGCCAGGGTGCAAGAAAGTAAATACGGCCATATACGTACATACGGGCGGGGTCTCGAACACCTACTCGCGCATACGTACGGCCAGGGTTCGTGTACATGGTTGTGCCTGGGTCGGAATGGAGAAACTCCGTCGTCGTCATGTTCATGGGAAGGCAACAGAATGCATCGTGTTCATCGGGAGGCAACAGAACGCGTGCTATTCATCGGGAGCCAACCGGCTTGGACGGAAAAGCCGATGGAATCGAGGCCTGGCGTACCGCAGAACGGAGGAAACGGCCTTGTGTTCGACCGGCCACGGTGGAAACGGGGGAGGGGTCTGGCGTACCGCAAATGGAGGAAACGGAGCTCCTACGGTCGAAACGGGGTCCTGTTGATCGGGAGGGGTGTGGCGTACCGCAAAACGGAGGAAACGGACTTGTGTTGGAGCGCTACGATCGAAACGGGGGTCCTATTCATCGGGAGGGGTGTGGCGTACCGCAAAACGGGACTCCACGGGATACTGTTCATCTCCATCGTCGACCCCCTCCAGCCTCCACGGGCTACTATTCATCCACCATCGACCTCCTCCAGCCTCCACCTGCGACTGTTCATCCACGGGCTCCTGTTCATCCAGCCTCCACCGCGCGCTCCTCCACCAGCTACTGTTCAACCAGCCCTCTCCACGGGGTCCTGTTCAACCACCCCTCCACGAGCTACTGTTCATCCAGCCCTCCACCGGCTACTATTCAACCAGCCCTCCACGGGATCCTGTTCATCCAGCCCTCCATGGGGTCCTGTTCATCCACCGGCTCGATCGATCGGGGTACTGTTCATCCAGCGGCAACGGCCTCTACTACCATGGGGTCCTGTTCATCCAACCCCCACCGGGAACTGTTCATCCAAACGCCCCAACAACGCTCACTGTTCATCCAGAGGCAGCATCGATCGGCTTCAGTTAGTAGCAGTAGCGAAGGAATCGCTCGATCGGGTTTAGTTAACAGCCATCGATCGATCGCTCGGGTTCAGTAACGCGTAGCCTGCAGTGCAATCGCTCGGGTTCAGTTAGATCCCAACGCCTCACTCGGGTTTAGTTAGAGCGCAACGCCTCGCACACACGCGCGTACGTACGAGAGAACCGCGCATCGCTCGGCCCTCGACCACCCACCGTAACCGGGAACTCCCCCGATATTTTCCTCACCCTCACTTCTACCACAGTTTTCTCCGTCATGGACGGCCCAAAGAATATCATGCAGCTGCGTCTCCGGCCCGCCCAGGATGAAAAGCCCATTTTCTGTCATGATTTTTTGTCATAGAAGTAGGAGCCCACCACATCTATGATGATACCGGGTTTTGTCACAATTATCGTCATAGAAGTGTCACAAGCATGACAGAAAAAATTCGTTCGGCCCAAAATGTCACGGATGTGTCTTTTTTTGTAGTGATACCAATACAAGGCCACCTTGTCCGTTCTGCCTGTGGTCATGACTTCGAACCACCGTTCAAAATTTTTTTGTCGTTTGTTTTCATTCTTACTAGCATGATGCCCGTGCGTTGCACGTAACATCAAGATGCATTTGTATGACTAGTTTATCTTGTGAGAGAAAAGGATGAACGCGGGGAGGCCTTATTTGCAAATGTGGAGAGGTGTGTGGGTACCTTTTTGCAAAATTGCAATAGTTTCCTTCCTATCCGCCAGATATAAATCGGATGGCCTATATTGCAGGATGGCAGGCACACCATCATCACCAACTCTGTTTTCTATAAGAGTGTAGAAGAGTAGATACAAGCCGACAGGTGGGCCCAATGGTAGTGAGATAATGTGATGCAACACTAGAGGTGCCACGTGGAGCCTTTAACTGGTCAACTAGTCATGTCTTGAGCAAATACAGAGCTGTACGGTGAGCCTGTGACTGTATAATAACCACAAAACGTAAATGGTGACCGTAATGAGTGGATTCTGAAGTCCAATGTACGTATCGTGCTTTCGCTCCAAATACAATGATCATCACTGTATATATCGCGAGAGAAAGATGAAACATGCGTGATTGTGTTGTGGGCTTACTTTTAGAGGACCTGGAGATAGTTTGTGTGCGTACGTGAAAGGGGCTTAGAGGGGGTGTATGTGATGGAGAGAGAGATGCTCTTCGTTTCTCTTTATTATGACTAACTTTATATATAGTATAAAAATATAAAAATTCATAGTGCAGAATAAATATCATTGTGGGCACCATGCAATGCAAATTAACGTTCATACTCCTCCATATAACTTTGTAATGTTGTGTATATGTAGAAATTCTAAAATAATTTGTTGGCCACACTTTATTCAAAAGGAATGTTGTATGTGAAATAAACGTGAAGAGAGGGCTTTTTAGATCAATGGGTTACGTGATGTAACATGTGTGAATGTGTAGTTGATGTATTTGGCAGGGCCTAGAGAGGTATGTGTGTGTATTGCGTATTCGAGAGAGGCATGGATAGAGGGGCCGACGGGGGGAGGGGGCGTGGGAGAGATAGCACGAGAAATGAGAGAGGTCTAGAGAGAGAGACTAATATGATGTCACGGCGAGAGATTCCCTTGAGTGTGTATATGCAAGGGGGGAGGGGACAGAGGCACGAGGAGAATTTTTTTGTGTGGTGTCTATGTTGGTATGTGTGGGTGTGAGAAGATAACGAGACCTGGGGGCAGAGGGTGTGTCACCGCGTGAGGTCCAGTGGGTTGAGGTGAGGCCCTTGGTTCGGTTCCGTCCTGCGCCACATTAGTCGGCCCGTGATGCATTTAGGGAGACCCATGGATGACTTGTCATACAAGACAAAGATAGAAGAATTGTGAAGGACTCTGTGTCCACTGACAAAGCCGGCTAGGATTTGTAACCCTGGGTTCTCGGACTAAGGTAACCCCTTATCTCTGATATTACTATTCATCCAACCTAACTTTAAGGGGCATCCTACAGAATGCTCTGCTATAATCATACTCGTCGATTAGGAAGAGAGGTGTGAGACAATGCGTGAGAGACATGCCTAAAGATAATGTGCATACAGGAGACACATAGACAGGTCTATGTATATAGAAAGGGTCGATGGGGATTGTGCCTGTGTATGCTTGTGAGAGGAAGAGTGCTTGTGATAAAGGTTAGTGAAAACAGTCATAAATGGTTACGAGAGGGAGGGTTATATCGAGAGCATGTCTGCGAGAAAGACACCTCGGGAGAGAGTGTGTGAGCATGTGTGAGAGACCACCGATGGAGAGTGAAACTACACGTAAAAGACTAATGTACACATTGATTAAAGATATAAATTGTATCCAAATATTAGGAAGGGATCATGATATTTGCAATTCGCGTAAGGAACGGTCATTGATCCATCAGACATCTAGATTCTATCGAATTTGAGCATGTCTATGTTATTATTCGACATAATTGATCCACGTAGTTAGTATTTTGAACTCCAGACAATGCATCGCTTTAGCAATCGAATATAAACGTGAGTATAGTTCATGTTGTGTGTGTAAAGCACATTATCCGTACGAAAGTTACACAATGAACATTATAAATAGCTAGCTATGAAGTAGCATACATTTGAATTCAACTTAAAGTGGTTTAAAACAATCGAATTCAGCATGAAGTCCATTCAATTATTTGAATTCGATATCATGGCAATTGTAAATCATACCTAAATTATGGGGGCACCAATCTTTGCTCTGATTTTGTACATAATAGCATATATAGTCGTGTATAAAATAGATTCAAATTTAGCTCCTCCATTCCAAAATAATCGTAGTTATAGGATTTTCAAGTGTCAACATTTGAAAAAGAAGGGGATAATTTAATGAGGTTTTCAAACATACAAGGTCAAATTTAACATTGTCTATTTAGGTCAATCCTCAAAGTTCAAGAGTACTGTAAACGTGAATGCTTCTGTTTCAAAATTTCGAACGACGCGCCAAAAGAGCCTCTACTCGTCCGAAACCGCGTGAGACTAATGTTTTGTAGTAGAAGGAAATTACTTTTCTAACTCCGACCCGTCAAACCTACCGGCCCGATGTCCAAAGGTCTAAACCGGGGTAGGTTTGTAGCTTCATCTAGACGCCACGCAACCGCCTCCGAAAAACATTCATACACAATGGCCGCCTAGCACACATGCGCGTGGCCAAAATCGCTCCCGCCCACTATTTGGGACACCTGGGATTACCATCCTACCCCTGACCCGCAGTAGGTCCGAAATTTAAGAGGGGGGTAAAGTTTGTAATTTCCCCAAATTTCAAACAAGCGCGTCCCTTCTGTTCAAAAAACCAAAAAAACAAGCGCGTCCTAGACCGAAACATGGTTCTCCCTTAGCTCCCCTCACCCCCCTGTCTGATTCCCCATTCGTACTCCGTGGGCGCCAAAACTACCTCTCCACCAACCGCGAAACCCCGACGTCCTCCATCCGCCACCCCATCCCACCCATCAACCGCCGCCCTCCTCCATCACGCCGGAGCCGATACCCCGACGTCGTCGTCCACCGCAACCTCAGCCGCAATGCCCTCCACGGCTAGTAGTTGAAGCCGAGGCCGAGCCGTCCGTACCCGAGCTAGTTCAACCACGCTGTCCTGTGCCTCACCGCTGCCGCTCCAACTTCGCCACCGTCCACCGCACCGGAGTTGTTCCTGCTACGCCTTCCTTCGCCGCCTCGGATCTGCTTCCCCTCCACCGACATACGGCCACGGCAACACAGTCAACAATTTGGCCATGGGTTCGTCCAAGCTTGCACCCTCCTCCAAAACATCGGTTCCCTGGCAAAAAGAAGAAGATCGCCGCGACATATGGTGGAGACCACACCGGCAACCGAAAATGGTACTCCTCTTCCCTTATTCGTGCAAATCTTACGTGTCTGCTTGCATGGTATTCATCCCAAGACACTAGTTGACTGCTTCTTCTTGATACTAGATGTTCCTAGTAACTCGCGATGCACAAAGTTTCTCCTCATATACTATTTCACCTTAGCTAGAGGTCCGTCGCCCCCCTGGATTTCAATTCCTGGTCAGTTGATACCCAACTAACGGAAGCATTCCCCGGAGTAACAGGCGCTAGTCCGCCTATTACGTCGGGGAAGCAGCGCCTCGGTGTTTATCTTAGGGGCGTGTGGGGCCTAGAGCTGCTAGCGCCCGATCTGGAGGTCGTCCGGGATTACAGGGATGGCCTGGGGGCGCTGCGAAGCACGGCAGTGGTGTGAGGTCGAGGGGAGGGCGGGGCGGCGGAAGCAGGGGTCTGGGCCGGTGGTCGCTGGCGGTTCGAGAAAGATCGTCAACAGTGACTCGTGGGAGGTAGACGAAGGCCATCTGCCCGTTCCTTATAGATCGGACGGTTCATAAAAAAATCAAGTGGCCTATTTATTTTCAATCGACTGTTATTTTGATAGGACCACATGTGGTGGTGTGCTGGAGGAGCACCTGCATTTCCCAGCCAACCCCGTGCTCATATATTACAAAATCATACGGAGTAGAATATAATTTTGTTTGCCATGCAATGTTATAGAGCTATCATATGTCTCCTGTCATTTATTTTTCAGCCACCTGCTATCTTCTACTTTTACAATGCACTAGTTCTGCCCACACTTCACCCATACTCTCACTATTGTGTTTTGATGCATGGGTATTTCAGACTCTGCCATGACAGAAGCACGAAATAAAAGAGACAAGTCGCTCCTGCTTGCTTCGTGGGCAGGCAAGACACGTGTTTTCGCTTTAAAGCTTGGATGTTCAACAAATGGAGATGGTAAACGTAGCTCTGGAGTTGATGATCTCGCTCATCGTGAACCACCATCCTAGGTGCTTGTTTTAACTTCATGGTGTCATATATGGTTACATGTTGCATATGGTGTCTAGCTTGTATTCGAAAGGCCGAAGTCAGTCTTTATTAAGATAAGGAAAGATATTTTTTACATGAACCACCATCCCGGGAGCACCAAAAGTCAAATAGCTAGTCAGGGCACTAGCCGAGCCAGTGATAAGCCCAGCACAGACATGCATCACCTGGAAGCCAACTAAAAACCCACGATGGTGGCGAAGCAGCCCGCCTCCCACCAGGCTCTCAGGTCTTAGATGATCATGCTCACCACTCCAGCCGGATGTCTAGCTTGTATTGCTTCCAATTTGGTTAAATTGCATCAGCTTAGCTTACACACTATACCTTTGAATATGACATGCCTTCCTGTGTTTGGTACATACTAGTACATCTGTCTATTAACCATGTTCTTACATCAAACTAATGTTCTTGTGTATCCCTCATCAGTCACTTATGATGAGGCAGTCAGGCCAGTGGATTACTGTGAGAAAAGATCCTCATTTAAAGAATGCAGCGTCAGCCTCCCCACATGATTGTCAAGAAACAGCAAGGCTAGATGAAGATAGTGAACATAGCTCTATAGTTGATTACCGCATTTCCCCTACACTAGCATCGTAGGTGCTTGCTCTAACTTGGCAACGTGATATGTGGTTGCATGTTGCATATGGTATCTAGATTGTAATTCTTCCAATCTGGTTAAATTGCATGTGCTATTCTGTTTAGTCTATACATTATACCTGTTAATGTGACATGCCTTCCTGTTTTTAGTACATAGTACATCTGTCTATTAAGCATGTCCTTACATAAAACTATTGTTTTTTGTATCCCGCATCAATCAATATGACGAGACACCTTTAGTATATGCAGTGTGATATTAGTTGCATCTTTCATGTGATTTATAGCATGCGCTGCTTCTAATTTGTTCAAATGCCATTTATGATGGGACGCTTTTAACTTGGCAGAGTCATATTGGTTGCATCTTTCATGTGGTGTCTAGCTTGCATTGCTTCTTATTTGTTGAAATGGTTTATGCTTAGTTTACACAAACAGTTGTGAATATGCCATGTCGTCCTGTTTTTCATATTATTCCATCCTGGAATCATGTGTTTGCCTTACATCAAAGTAGTCATTGTCAGTATCTGTAGTGACCCGACCTCAGACGGTCAAGTCTCTGTGCTTAAGTGTCATCCCTGGATCGGTATGCTGACACACACAGTACTCGAGGATTTATAATAGAGGTAAATCACATGTATAATGTAACGTAAATACTATTACCTCAATCCAAATAGCGGAAGAAACGACAAGGTTGCGGATTCCCATCAACACCGACGGCAAAGTTGAGTGTAGAAATCGTAACCCTAACGTATCACTTACTCGTCGTAAGAATCCTGCAACATGAGACGTTGTAGCCACAAAGGGCCAGTACATTGAATGTACTAGCAAATTCACACCATAGGATAATTATGAATAATAGTTATCACTACATGCATATATGGCTGGTGGAGAGCTCTATGGTTAACATGTTTTTGCGAAAAGCCAATTTTTTCCTACATCAAAGGAATATATTTTATTTAACTACAAAGTTTGTTGAAAAATTATTGAGAAGGTTCCGCCAACTCAATCCCAAAATAATAATCATTAACCCAATCAAATTAATTAAATAAAGTGTTGAGATCAACATGATAATTCAAGAACCAGAGACTCAAGATGTCCATAACCGGGGACACGACTAATCATGATTAGTTTGTACACTCTTCAGAGGTTTGCGCATTTTTCCCCACAAGACTCGATCTCCTCCGTTTGATTTCTCGTACTACATGGTGTTTGAGAAACGGATGATCGAGACACAATCTTTCAGAAGCATTTACTCTCTACTCCGGGCAGACCGGTACACCTACAATCCACCTACATATGCTAGTCCACCTCTTCAAGAGCTCACGCAACTTACTCAACTATGCCAGAGCCCATAATGGCATGTGGCTACACACGGAAGTTTCTAGCATGAATAATCTTATGATTCCTTTCAGCCTGGGTGGCATTCCATAGGGTGATCACACGGGTCCTCCGAGATCCCCTTGGGCAAGCACTGGGTTCTCCAGGTGCCCGGGCAAACCACTGGGTACTCCAGGGTGCCCCAACCAATCCACCCAGATGTGTATTAAAGTTGCCACCTTAAGTTAACCATTAATAAAACTCTCACATCTTTCATGAATCACTCAAACGAAACCACGTCTACGAGCATAGCATAGCAGTATGAGCACAACGTAAAAGTAACTCCCAAGGTTTGAATGCAGGACAATAGGTTCCTACCTCATCAACTACTTCCCAGTACCCACATGTTATCAAGTCCTACTCATGCAATGTTTGAGGGTGAAACTAATGCATAAAAACTGGGTATGAAAGGGATATGATCAAAGTGTGAACTTGCCTTGTACTGTTTATGAAGATGATTCACACTCATAACTCCTGATAGTTCTACTCGTCACACTCCAGTCAATCTAGCGTAAGCAAGCAATAGTAACCACACATAAGCAATCACACAAAGGATCGGGAAGAACGAAGAAGACAATTCGGAAAACATCAAAACCAAGCAAATAACTCTTGCAACATAAAACAATTTCTAACAGTACCAAAATTATGTGAATTTTGCCTTATCAGAAAGTTTAGGTCAAGAGTTGCGATCTGCAAAAAGAATCAACTCAAACGGAGTTATAAAACTCAAGTTACGATCAAACGAAAATTCAAATCAAATCTGTTTGAATTCAAATTTTAAACTTTCAAAAATATGTTTACGTTGTTTTACTGGATAGAGGGGAACATAACGAAGAAGTGGGCGTTGGTTTCGTTGGATTTGGACAAATGAGCAAAAAGTAGCGATTGATTGAAGATCAGGGGCTAAATTGTAAATAAACTAATTACATCTAAGTCCCTGAACGAAATTAAAAAGAAAAAGAAAAATTCTACCGAACGGACGTTCGCTGCCGAACGCTATCTAACGAAAACCGTTCGCTAAAGAGATCTAAACGGAAAACGTCCGCTACATAATGCAAACAAAACGGTTTTTGACCGGTCGGCGGCGGTTTTTACCGTGGTTCTCAGCGGTTTAGCGGCAGGGCGGTTTCCGGCGGCTTTCCCGCGGAGGTGGATGTCTCCGGCAGGCTCGGGCGCAGCTGCGGCGCAGCGGCGGCGCAGGGTGGTGCGGCGAGTGGCGGCACGGCGCGCCGCGGGAGCAAGATGCAGCGGCGGCGGCGGCGAGATACAGCAGCGGCGGCGGCGTAGATCTGTGGTGGCGGCGGCGCGAGAGGAGGAGTGTGGCGGCGAAGTCAGCGGTGGTGGTGGCAGCTCGATGCGGGGCCCGGGTCACGCTATTTAAGGGCAAGAAGAGGCGGCGCGAAGCATGGAGTCCGAGGATGCGGGCGAGCGGCGAGGCTGGACTGGGACTGGCTGGAGCTGGGCCGGCCCAGTCGGCAGAGAAGATTTTTTTTAATAAACATTTTTTACACAGACAATCAAAAACAATAAAACCAAAGGAATAAAAATAATATAGGCATATAATATATCAAAATTTTCATAAAATTATTTTCTATAGCGTGAACATTTTTCTAAAGTCAAATAAAATCCACAAAAATTTAAATAAATCAAACAGTGCTAATGTTGCGATAAAACCCAATAAAAATCATTTTAAAAATACCAAAATGATTTCAAATTTATTTCTCTCCAATTTTATGTTGTAGGGAATCATTTTACCCTATTTTCCATTTGAAATTATTCTCAATTTGGAGTCATTTGGATTTTATTCAAATTATTTTTCTCCAATAATAAAATAGATGGAAAATAAGGTAAAATGATTCCCTACAACAGAAAATTGGAGAGAAATAAATTTGAAATCATTTTGGTATTTTTAAAATGATTTTTATTGGGTTTTATCGCAACAGTAGCACTGTTTGATTTATTTAAATTTTTGTGGATTTTATTTGACTTTAGAAAAATGTTCACGCTATAGAAAATAATTTTTTGAAAATTTTGATACATTATATGCCTATATTATTTTTATTCCTTTGGTTTTATTGTTTTTGATTGTCTGTGTAAAAAAATGTTTATTAAAAAAAGCTTCTGTGCCGACTGGGCCAGCCCAGCTCCAGCCAGGCCCAGTCCAGCCGCGCCGCTCGCCCCCGTCCTCGGACTCCCGAGCACGCACGCGCCCGCCGCCGTGCCTGGTTCGGTTTTCGCCGCCGCCTCGCCGTGCCCCCTTCTAATTTGTTGAAATGGCACTTATGACGAGACGGTTTTAACTTGGTAGAGTGGTATTCGTTGCATCTTTCATATGGTGCCTAGCTTTCCTTGCTTCTAATTTGTTGAAATGCCTTCTCCTTAGTTTACACATCATAAGCTGTGAATATGCAATGGCACTAATGACGAGAGACCATTAACTTGGTAGTGTGATGTTGTTTGCATCTCGTATATGATTTATTTCTTGTACTGCTTCACATTTGTTTAAACGCCATTTATGATGAGACACTGTTAACTTGGCAGAGCGATATTTGTAGCATCTTTCATATGGTGTCTACCTTCCATTGCATTGCTTCTAATTTAGTGAAATGTCTTGTGCTTAGTTTACACATCATAGTTCTGGTTATCTCATGCCGTCCTGTTTTTCATACATATTACATCCTCCTATCATGTGGTTGTCTAACATCAAAATTTAGTTCGTCTGTATCACGCATCAATTTGTTCTGAAGAACTAAATTGTTATTCGATTTTCTTGTCGGCTTGACTTAACATGGCACAAAGAAACATGAAGCAACACAGAATGACAGGGAAAGGGAAGCGGAAGAATCCTG
The DNA here is from genome assembly GCF_018294505.1 of Triticum aestivum. Taxonomy (NCBI): domain Eukaryota; kingdom Viridiplantae; phylum Streptophyta; class Magnoliopsida; order Poales; family Poaceae; genus Triticum; species Triticum aestivum. Next base: position 308,935,941 of record NC_057802.1, read on the forward strand.
CAGATTCTGCTGGTACTGATGGTGCAATAGAAGGTCAAAGTGCAGCGGAAAATTGTACAAACAGGGTATCCCGTGCTACATGAGCTGCAGAACAAGCCAAACAGAAACAAATAGCTGCCACCAAACAAGCAGAGACAGCCCTAGTTGTTGCAACACCTTCCATAGTGAAGGAAATATGTCGTAGAGGAAATAATAAAGTTGTTATTTATATTTCCTTATATTATGATAAATGTTTATTATTCATGCTAGAATTGTATTAACCGGAAACTTAGTACATGTGTGAATACATAGACAGACAAAGTGTCCCTAGTATGCCTCTACTAGACTAGCTCGTTAATAAAAGATGGTTAAGTTTCCTAGCCATAGACATGTGTTGTCATTTGATGAATGGGATCGCATCATTAGAGAAAGATGTGATGGACAAGACCCATCCGTTAGCTTAGCACTATGATCATTTAGTTTATTGCTATTGCTTTCTTCATGACTTATACATGTTCCTATGACTATGAGATTATGCAACTCCCGAATACCGGAGGAACACTTAGTGTGCTATCAAACATCACAACATAACTGGGTGATTATAAAGATGCCCTACAGGTGTCTCCGATGGTGTTTGTTGAGTTGGCATAGATCAAGATTAGGATTTGTCACTCCGATTGTCGGAGAGGTATCTCTGGGCCCTCTCGGTAATGCACATCACTATAAGCCTTGCAAGCAATGTGACTAATGAGTTAGTTGTGGGATGATGCATTACAGAACGAGTAAAGGGACTTGCCGGTAACGAGATTGAACTAGGTATGGTGATACCAATGATCGAATCTCGGGCAAGTAACATACCGATGACAAAGGGAACAACGTATGTTGTTATGCGGTTTGACCGATAAAGATCTTCGTAGAATATGTAGGAGCCAATATGAGCATCCAGGTTCCGCTATTGGTTATTGACCAGAGATGTGTCTCGGTCATGTCTACATAGTTTTCGAACTCGTAGGGTCCGCACGCTTAATGTTCGATGACGATTTGTATTATGAGTTATGTGATTTGATGTACCGAAGGTTGTTCGGAGTCCCGGATGAGATCATGGACATGACGAGGAGTCTCGAAATGGTCGATACGTAAAGATCGATATATTGGAAGGCTATATTCGGACATCGAAAAGTTCTGAGTGATTCGGGTATTTTTCGGAGTACCGAGGAGTTACGGGAATTCGCCGGGAGAAGTAATGGGCCTTATTGGGCTTTAGTCGAGAGAGGGGAGAGGGGCCAAGAGGTGGCGCGCGCCTCCCCCTGCCCAAACCGAATTGGATAAGAGGTGGGGGCGCAACCCCCTTTCCTTCTCCCTCTCCCTCTCTTTCCTTCCCTCCTACTCCGAATAGGAAAGAGGAGGGGAATCCTACTTGGATTGGGGAGTCCTAGTAGGATTCCCCACACCTGGCACGCCCCCCCTTGCGCCGGCCACCTCTTCCCTCCCCTCCTTTATATACGTGGCCAGGGGCACCCCCAAAGACTCCAAGATCTGTCTTAGCCGTGTGCGGTGCCCCCCTCCACAGTTACACACCTTGGTCATATCGTCGTAGTGCTTAGGCGAAGCCCTGCGCCGTTAACTTCATCATCACCGTCGCCATGCCGTCGTGCTGACCGAACTCTCCCTTGGACTCAACTGGATCAAGAGTACGAGGGACGTCATCGAACTGAAGATGTGCTAATCACGGAGGTGCCGTACGTTCGGTGCTAGGATCGGTCGGATCGTGAAGATGTAGAACTACATCAACTGCGTTGATATAACACTTCCGCTTTCGGTTTACGAGGGTACGTGGACAACACTCTCCCCTCTCATTGCTATGCATCACCTAGATGGATCTTGCGTGTGCGTAGGATTTTTTTTTTTGAAATTACTGTGTTCCCCAACAGTGGCATCCGAGCCAGGTCTATGCGTAGATGTTATATGCACGAGTAGAACACAAGGAGTTGGGCGATAATAGTCATACTGCTTACCAGCATGTCATACTTTGATTCGGCGGTATTGTTGGATGAAGCGGCTCAGACCGACATTACGCGAGACTGGTTCTACCGACGTGCTTCGCACACAGGTGGCTAGTGGGTGTATGTTTCTCCAACTTTAGTTGAATCGAGTATGACTATGCCCGGTCCTTGTTGAAGGTTAAAACAGCACACTTGACGAAAAATCGTTGTGGTTTTGATGCGTAGGTAAGAACGGTTCTTGCTAAGCCCGTAGCAGCCACGTAAAACTTGCAACAACAAAGTAGAGGACGTCTAACTTGTTTTTGGAGGGCATGTTGTGATGTGATATGGTCAAGACGTGATGATATATAAATTGTTGTATGAGATGATCATGTTTTGTTAAAGTTATCGGCAACTGGCAGGAGCCTTATGGTTGTCTCTTTATTGCATAAGATGCAAGCGCCATATAATTGATTTACTTTATCGCTATGTGATAGCAATAGTTGCAAAAGCAATAGTTGGCGAGACGACCATGTGACGACACGTTGATAGAGATCAAGATGATGCAGATCATGGTGTCATGCCGGTGACGATGGATATCATGACGGTACTTTGGAGATGGAGATCAAAGGCACAAGATGATGATGGCCATATCATGTCACATATTTTTGATTGCATGTGATGTTTATCTTTTGTACATCTTATTTTGCTTAGTTCGGCGGTAGCTTTATAAGATGATCCCTTACTAAAATTTCAAGGTATAAGTGTTCTCCCTGAGTATGCACCGTTGCGACAGTTCTTCGTGCTGAGACACCACGTGATGATCAGGTGTGATAAGCTTTACGTTCACATACAATGGGTGCAAGCCAGTTTTGCACACGCAGAATACTCGGGTTAAACTTGACGAGCCTAGCATATGCAGATATGGCCTCGGAACACTGAGATCGAAAGATCGAACGTGAATCATATAGTAGATATGATCAACATAGTGATGTTCACCATTGAAAACTACTCCATCTCACGTGATGATCGGACATGGTTTAGTTGATATGGATCACGTGATCATTTAGATGACTAGAGGGATGTCTATCTAAGTGGGAGTTCTTAAGTAATATGATTAATTGAACTTTAATTTATCATGAACCTAGTCCTGATAGTATTTGCATAACTATGTTGTAGATCAATAGCTCGCGATGTAGCTCCCCGTTTATTTTTTATATGTTCCTAGAGAATACTATGTTGAAAGATGATAGTAGCAATGATGCGGACTAGATCCGTGATTTGAGGATTATCCTCATTGCTGCACAGAAGAATTATGTCCTTGATGCACCGCTAGGTGACGGCCCTATTGCAAGAGCAGATGCAGACGTTATGAACGTTTGGCAAGCTCGGTATGATAACTACTTGATAGTTTAGTGTGACATGCTTTACGGCTTAGAACCGGGACTTCAAAAACATTTTGAACGCCATGGAGCATATAAGATGTTCCAAGAGTTGAAATTGGTATTTCATACTCATGCCCGTGTCGAGAGGTATGAGACCTCTGACAGTACTTTGCATACAAGTTGGAGGAGAATAGCTCAACCAGTGAGCATGTGCTCAGATTGTCTGAGTACTACAATTGCTTGAATCAAGTGGGAGTTAATCTTCCGGATAAGATAGTAATTAACAAAGTTCTCTAGTCACTATCACCAAGTTACTAGAACTTAGTGATGAACTATAATACGCAAGGGATGACGAAAGTAATTCCCAAGCTCTTCGCGATGCTGAAATCAGCGAAGGTAGAAATCAAGAAATAACATCAAGTGTTGATGGTTAACAAGACCACTAGTTTCAAGAAAAAGGGCAAAGGGAAAGAAAGAGGAACTTCAAAGAAGAATAACAAGCAAGTTGCTGCTCCCATGAAGAAGCCCAAAGCTAGACCCAAGCCTGGAACTGAGTACTTGCTACCTCTTGAGCACTGCGTTGGTTTTCCCTTGAAGAGGAAAGGGTGATGCAGTAAAGTAGCGTAAGTATTTCCCTCAATTTTTGACAACCAAGGTATCAATCCAGTATGAGACCACGCACAAGTCCCACGCACCTACACAAACAAATAAGAACCTTGCAACCAACGCGATAAAGGGGTTCTCAATCCCTTCGCGGCCACTTGCAAAAGTGAGATCTGATAGAGATGATAAGATAACATTTTTGGTATTTTTATGATAAAGACTAAAAGTAAAGAAAGCAAAATAAACGGCGCCAGAAATAGCTTGTTGACGGGAGATTAATATGATAGAAAATAGACCCGGGGGGGCATAGGTTTCACTAGTGGCTTCTCTCAAGATAGCATAAGTACTACGGTGGCTAAACTAATTACTGTCGAGCAATTGATAGAATTGAGCATAGTTACGAAAATATCTAGGTATGATCATGTATATAGGCAACACGTCCGTGACAAGTAGACCGACTCCACTACAAAAAAATACACTTCCGTGATGATACGTGTTTGTCACAGTAGGTCACGTTTTCTGTCATGCATCTACATCCATGACAAATTTATGACAGAATCAAGATACTCATACCTGTGCTGTCGTAGAAGTGTTCCATGACATTACCAAAATTATCATCACGGAAGTGTCCACTTCCATGACGATAAATCGCGCGTCACAGAAGTGCTTTTGTCAAGGGTGACCGACATGTGGCATCCACCACAACGGAACGCCGTTAAGCTATCGGGTCCAGTTTTGGATCCGATAACCCGCTAACAGCACCGACCAATGGGGATTTTCCACGTGTAAAATCATCATTGGCTGGACGAAACACGTGTCGGCTAACCGTTGGGACAGATGTCATCCACTCATTGGACCGAAGGCGCCTATGATACGTTGACACGTGGCACGGCCGAATAGAGGCCCATTCCTATGAAAAGGCCAGCCCGTTTGACTTGGTCAAAAGGTGGCGGGCCGGCCCACGGAAAGCCTGTTAACGACCTGTTCGCATATAGCCCATTTACAGCCCGCTAACCCAGGGCCCGTTACGACCTATCCGAATTAGGCCCAGTAGCGTCATCTGGGCCGTCCAATATGATTCCAGCCCATTTTAAGTCCCGGCCCATGTATGGCCCATGACGTCTTTCGGCCCATATGAGGCCCTTTGTAACTCTTGGCCCATTAACGGCCCGTGGTGAAACTGGCCCGTAATGAATAGTGTATCACTTTATACCCATTACCGACCCATTAATCCATTGGGCCGTTTGCATCCCATGTTATCTTTCGGCCTTCTCAGGGCCCATTTATTCTTGGGCTCATTTCCAGCATTCGGTTACTTATGGCCCGTTACTGCCATTTTCTGCTTGTGGGCCAAATTCAGCCCGTGGTTACAGTCGGCCCGTTTGTGGGCCGTTAATACGTAGGGCCGTTTTCATAGCGTCATCAAATACGGCCTATTAACGACGGCCCATTATGGTCGGCCCATGAACGGACGACTCCAACTCTAGCCCGTTTACGGCCATAATGCGGTCTGTTCTTGGCCCATGTTTGGCCAATCGATCATACGGCCCGTCTAAGGTGATACGGCCCATAGAAGGCCCATTGTTTCTATGGACCGTAGAAGGCCCATTGTTTCTATGGCCCGTAGGAAGCCCAGTGTCACTACAGTGAATATGTAGCACATGGCCTTTTAAAGGCGGGAAACTACTATAGGTTTAGACCTGCTAATGGCCCAAGATGATTATAGGCCCACATTTTGGCCCATATGAATAACGGGCCAGCCTGAAGACCGACAACACTGAGATCCACTGAACCTTCCGGCCTAAATTACAGCATACCGACCAAAGAATAAACCTAGACTATACAACAAAGAAATTACAGCATATTACATCCACTGGGAATCAAAGTTCGCTACCGGTGATAATAAAGTGCAACATGACCACGGATTACATACACTGGGCATCAAAGGTCGCCACCAGTGCATATAAACGCGCTGACAAAAGAATATACAAAACCGAGAGCACTTCAGAAGGCACTAGACCTGGCAAGCTCGGGCCCCGCAAGCAGCCGAACAAGCTGATGAGACCTCAGTTGTGTCAACGATAGATGCTTCATCCCTAGTTGTATGGCACCATAGTGCGCAAGGCAGTCCCCTGACATCTTCATTACATCTTTGACTTCAAGTCGGAGCTGAGCTGAAGCAAGCCTTTCCGCTTTAAGTTGAGACTGAAGAAGTCGAACTGATTGAGGCAGCGACTGCACAGAGGTTGTCTCACACCTGCTGGTGAGTAGCTTCAACTCACTGTCTTCATCGAGACAGGACCTTGGGGTCATCTCGCTGTCCTCAAGATGGTTTGGCTCACTATCTTTCCTAAAGTTCTGCCTGGCATAAGAGATACGACTCTGAAAGAGAAACAAGGAGACACGTAACAGGTTTCACAATTATATAAGCAAATAAATGGATATGTTCTGCATAAGGAACATGTTTTTACAACTACAATTTAAAATTGGTAGTTGTTGCAAACATCCAATCAGATGTAAACAGCAGCGGAGGAAATGATGCCTATCCAAATCTATACTATAACAAAGTTTGAAGGCTTGAGAAGGATGAACTTACATTACATGTTAACATGGGCTGGACAAAGCCCTTCTCCATGTTGATGGAAAGATAATTCAATAAATTCCCCAAAGAAAATTCTTTATAAGCTTGCCATTATTCTATATTTTGCAAAGAGTAAATATAGATCAAATAATATTGGAAGAAATAGAGGATAATGAAGCTCAGGTGCAGACTGATGATACATAATCAAATAGCAATTAATTAAGTACAGCGTTACAAGGCAAAAGGTACTGACAAGAGGAATGCAAACATCAACGTGTGCAGTGGCATTGGCTTTATTCAACATTTTGGTAAGAGTAAATGTAGATATGATAATTTGGAGAAAGTGGAGGGCAGGGCAGATAAGATGCAGAGTAATGCTAGACAATCAACTATCTCGCGATGCATGTACAGTAATACCACCACCGTCCGTTATTAGTTGTCGCTCAAATGGATGTATCTAGCACTATTAAGTTCTAAATACATCCAATTGATCAACAATTAATTCGATACAGAGGGAGTACATGACAACAGGTACTTACATGAGCAATCCAAAACTTCATAACCATTGTGTTAATTCTACATTTATCTAAGAGTAAATATAGAGCTTATAATTTCAAGCAAAGGGAGGATAAAGAAGCAAACATTTACAGTGATGCTACATAATCAAACAGCAATGAGTGTAAGTATGCTGACAAAGGGCAAGAGGTACTGACAAGAGCAATGCAGAGCCCAGTATTGTCGTGAGATCCTATGATCCTTTGAGCAAGGAGATTCATCTGAAGTTAGTTTTCATACAAGACAGAAGGTAAGGCACATGCAGAAATTTAGGAGTTCAAAATTTGAATTGATATCATAGACAGTACCTGACGCTGGGCTGTCAGCAGTTCTAATAGGGGTTTGGCCACTGGAGTAGGGGTAATGTCTGTTACAGTTGGGCCTGTGTTTTGTGTGGCTGTTGATCTATCTGATTTAACAGGTATCACTACCTTTTCCAAATACCTAGTTTGTACTCCTTGAGGATCTGCAATCACCCTCTTCCTTTTGGACATCTATTATGAAAGAACAACATTTGACTGGAAAAACATAGTATGATGACACATGGAATAGGTACGGAAAATGGATAGGTATGGCATATACTCATATATGCTTAAACTAAGCAGATGGTGTAACAAAGTAGAAGTAATGCAAGAGGTCAGATGCAAAATATGTGCGACCAATACAACCTTGCCAAGTTAGAGCATGCACCTTGATGGGTGAATAAGATAGGCCATCCTCCACCATGCCAAGCCAGTGGATTGTTCCGCAATATTCCTCTCGTGCGCCCATTCTCATATTCATTTTGATAATGTTCAATACCTGACATGCATGAAAACATAAAAACAAGTGAGATTATCTTTGTAATGCAGAAGTGATTGTAATCCAATACTTCCTCCCTGTAAACCCCTTTGTGCTATCTCTGCAATTCTTCTAAGAGGTGCCATGCATGCTGTAATTTGGTGTGTGCATTAATATAATGTGGCCAACTACTCAAAATATGAGAGCTCCAGAAGTGATGATACTTCGCAGATGACAGCTTCAACATATAGTAAAGAAGAACAAGTCGACCTGACTTGACAGATTCAAAATATACTAAGGGAGAATAACTCGACCTCACCACTCAACCGCAAGAGAAGAGGATCATCTTAAAGAAGAGCAGAAGAGCAAGCAGATTGAAGATATTACAAGTCTTTCTATACATTGTCGGTTGGTCACCCATGATGAACCAGAGCGCATAGAGAAATACTATTCCTTCCGGTCTCTCCATATGTGGCTCACATGCATTTCGAAACTAAAGTAGGAACATTTAGCTGACCAATTAAACATCTCTCAGTTTTACTAATATCAGCATAATGTCATATTTGAATTTGTACAACTAAGCTTGTTTAGCTCGATGGGTGGAGCAGTGCTATTACGACACGAACCATGTAGGCTGATCGTGGTCATCATAAAATGGGGAAACCGTAAGCATGATGAGTATAGTGTTGACCGTGGCAGTGGGATGGCAGATCTGAAGCTGCAAACCGCGCAAAGGGTAGTTAGCAACCGATATTTGCTTTGAAATAACAACTAAGATTTGGTATGGACAAGAAAGTACAGTCAACAAGTGACAAAGAAATGCAATTCTGCTGTCTCTCTATATGTCGCGACATGCATTTGGAAACTCAAGTGGGACCTTTAGCGAACCAATTAAATGTGTCTATTAACTAATATCAGTATCATATCACAATCATATTTGAACAACTAAGCTTTGGAATTTTGAGTGTTGTGTTGTTTAGCTTGAAGGGTGGAGTAATACTAGTATGACAGAAAGCAACTACGCAGATCATAGTAGAGTAGATAAAAGGGGAAAACCCTAAGCATCAAGAGTAAAATTAGGAAAGTGGAACTAGCTGGATCAGTGGGTGGCGCACATGCTTTTTGAAACGAATATAGGAACAATAGGTGACCAATTAAACGTTCTCTGTTTTAGTAATATGAGCATCATATCAGATTCGTATTTCAACACATAAGCTTTGGAATTATGAGTGGCATGTTGTTTCGCTTGATGGGTTGAGGTCTTGAGGAGCAGTGCTAGCACGACACGAAGCAGTGAAGCACCTACGATGATGATAGTGAATATAAAGGGGGGAAACCATAAGCTTTACGAGTATAGTGACCGTGACATGGCGGATCTGAAGGTGCAAACCGGACAAAGCTACTTCGCAACCAATGTTTGCATTCAACTAGCCACTACGATTTGGTACGGACAAGAAAAGTACAGTAAACAATTTAAGATCTATTTTCCGGGTGAGATCAATAACTTAAGCACATATGAAAGAGTACCACCTCTCTTGAGACGCCGTGTAGGCCCCTGCTGATACGTTGAGGGTGTTGTGGGTGCGATGGCTGTCGGCGGCGGGGAAGAAGACTTTAGATGGCAGACGGCCGGGTTGGGGGATAAATCCTGTTGCCGTGGACGAGGCGGTCGTAGGAGCAGCAGCGGCAAAGTGGACGACGGCGCCAATGAAGCGAGACGACGCGATGAAAGGATCCTGGTCCGGCGTCGTGGATGAGAGACGTCCATCTCTTGCAGTGGACGACGGGGTAGGGGTAGCGGCTCCGGCAAGGTGGAGGATGGGGTGGCGGACGGAGGAGGCTGGCCGCAGTGGGGAGGTTGTCGTGGCGCCGACGGTGTATGAATGGGGAAATGGAGGGGGAGGGGGGATCTCAAACTTTGGGACGCGCTTGTCTGAAATGTGGCAAAGTTACGAACTTATCCCCCGTTTAAAATTTCGGACATCACGTCGGTTGGGGATAGGACGGTAATCTCGCATCTCCCAAAAATTTGCCAGTAACGATTTCGGGCAAGGAGAGGGTGTTTTGCCGCCCACGGTTGGCGCCCACGGTGTATGAACAGGGCTGACAGGTAGGGCGGTTGTGTTACGAACACATCTGCCCCTATTTAAAATATTAGCCTACATCAATTTCGGACGAGGAGAGTTTGTTTTTCCGCCCATCGTGGATGAATGGGGAAATGGAGGGAGAGACACATGTCTTTCAGACGAGCTTGAATCAAATGTGTTTTACCGCCCACGTTTGGCGCCCACCGTGTTTGAATGGGCTCAGAGGCCGTCGTGTCACGTCTGATTGAAGTTACTAGTCTACCCCTATCGACAGCAGTGTAAATCCGGTCGATAAGGATGTCAAGTGTCAGGGGTAGACAGTAATTTCCATCTCACAAACACTTGCTTCGGGCAGCCCACAAATCATAGTGGGTGTTTAGCCGCTTCGTTCAAAACTTGGGAGAATTAGCATTCACGTTTGCCCTGGGCCCTGGTAACTAAATCCAAATCCAATTTTTATTTGATTACGAATATCCACAGATAATTCTATGTTTTGTTATTTATTTCTTCAAAACCACAACAAAGATTTATTCCACCTTTATATATGATTATGATTTAGAAATGTCGTGATCTTTGAATTCAGTAGGTTGGATACACTTTGAGTCAAACAGTTATTTCATCCAATACAATATGCTCACACGAAAAACAGTTCACCTTATGTCAATCATACAAGTACTGAGGATTACCTTGCCTACAAAATTCGGATCATTACAACACATGGACAACATAGGGGGTCTTACAACATAATCCATTCAGAGACATGACACAACATGCAAGTACAATAATCTAATGACAATTTCAACTGCTATCTAAAGAAGAATTGGCATTACCCTGGGGTTCAGATAACAGAAGCAGCAGGACCTCCTCTGTCTTCAAATGCAACATTCTTAATTCCTTCAATTCTTGGGTTGCTTACATAATGCGTGCAGCTAATTGCATAATATCCAGCTTCAAGATCGAGATTACCTCATTCATGGCAGCCACACCATCTCTTTCTGCCTCTAGTAGAGCCTCAAGAACTATAATATCTGTGCTCAGACTGCTCTCCGGCGGTGTTGCCTCTGAACTGCTACCATCTGGTAACATGGATGGTGTACTGCTTCCACAAATAGATTCTGGGGTTGTACATTGTGTCCTAGTGTGAACGGCATCCTGAAAGGTTTCCGCTGGACATAAGTAAGAGATAGTTATCGCATGATCCAGGCAGTAAGCTTACATGGTAAACGACATACGAATTATTGCCGAGCATGGCAAGCTATATTTAAATGGTTCGAAGCAGCATCAGCCGAAAAGAAATTAAAATGGTAAGATGAAACTAGGGATGTAAGTGGCAAATAAACGACATCCACTAGTCCCATTTAGTTAGTTTTTGCTAGCTCCCTGGTTCATTTTCCTCAAAAAACAAAAACTCTTTTGAACTATCATACCACTAGTGGACTTTAATCGGGATTAAACGGGACCCAGTTGACATCCCTAGTTTAAAGGGAGTGTACCACCGCTATATTTAAGTTGCCAAGGCATCTAAGCAGTTGAAATAAACTGAGAAAGCACTTAACAGTGTGGCCTCATATAAACTACGAAGATAGTCTTGTGATGAAGTTCAGAGGAAAAGTTAAGGACTCAAATGAACTAGGCATGCATTTCTTTACGATAGTACAGCAGACACTGCTGACATATTGGCCAACTCGGGTATAGCGTAACAAGTAACAAACAAGCATTCAAATCAAGCAATACAGCAAACACACAACTGAACTATTTGTTATTCTGTAGGATTACAGGTTGAGGGCACAAGCCAAGAAAGCAGCCCACACGCATTACATTTCACATGTACTAAAACACACTGGCTTACCATATGTTGCTGTGAAGCCTCGCTGCTGTTGCAATGTTCTTTGAAGATATCGTCAGCATCCTGTGGTTGCAAATCTACTTGTTGTAGTTTATCTGCACCCTCTATTTAGGTAAAATTAATTTTAATCGCATGCACTGGTCCGAATTGATCATCAATGGTTCATCTAAACTAATGAAAGAAGGGTGTGTGCATACACGATAATATATCTGCTTCCCTCTATTTTTATGCTTATTCGAGGTGTCAGCCCCAAAAGAACAAATATTTTGCTTGATGGGGTTGGCAGCTCCATAATAAATAGAAGCATCAAATTAGTCATGCAACTTGGGAAGATCAAGAACACACACAAAAGTAAGGAATAGAGGCTCGTAGCAGTGATGTAATAGCTAGCATCAGAAAATGTAGGGTAAAACGAACAAAAACCAGCGGAACCACATGCTAGTTTGCTGATGTGTAATTAAGCATAGAGAACATGAAGCAGTCTGATGGAACCAATAGGTGGCATCAGAACAACACCATTATCATAAATATTGCATGCAAGAAGTAAAATAGTAGGTAGTGATATCTAGGAAGTACAGTAATACTTAGGACAAAACTAAAGCATATTAACTATATGTGCACTGGTATGTAATTTAGCACATGTAACATGTACACTGCCAGAAGTATGGCCCTACAGGTGCAAGCAGAATAACGCGTCTCATGAAAAACTGAATGATGCCCCGAAGAAATTCAAATGTGCGGTGCTTATGCTAAGAAAGTGAATGTAGGCGCCGGCCGTTGGATAATAGTACTTGATTCTCGGAGGTGTATGGGTATCGTTAGCATACATGATAGCTAAGGATCGTCAATGGTGCTCGTGTTGCGGTTAAGTTTGGGCCGGCTGTCGCCGTTGCTGAAGCGGCTCCGGTGCTACGGTTGCGGCGCCTGTCGACATACAGGAAAGCTCATCTGTGGTAAGTGAACAGTTGCACGATAAAGAGAAAAACCGTAGGAGTACATATCGAAATAACCTGATGAGGCTGCGGCGTCGGTAAAGTAGGGCCGGTGGAGTTGAATATGGCGTCCGTGGAATGGGTCTGGTGCAGTGGACGAAGGCTTCGGCGGGCGTGTTGTACAGTGCTTTCAGTGAGGCGGATCTGTTGCGGCGGACAAGGGCTTGTATGAAGGGCCAGCGAAGGGACGGACGAGGGAGTCAGTGAAGGGCCTACACTGTGGTGGACGAGGGCGCCGGTTAAGCAGATCCGGTGCGGTGGACCATGATGGCGGTCAAGGAGATCTGGAGCGGTGTACAAGCCAGTCGTTGAAGCGGCTCCGATGAAGTGGTGAGTTAGCAGTTGGGGGTTCCAAGGTGCGGAAGGTAGATCCGTCGGGGTGTGAGGTCCACCGCTGCGGCGAAGGACTAGATTCGGCAGCTTGCCGTGGTTGCGGGGGTCGGGGAGGGGAAGGGGAGGGGCACTGGGGAAGAATGTTCGGGGCAAAGAGGGGAAAACAATGGAGTTACCAAAGCAGCCCTTTTCCGTTCATGTGGCAGGGGTAAAACAGGAATATCGCAGGGCTAAACTTTCTGGCGCGAGATGTTTCGATGTGAGCAGGAAGTTTGAAAGCTTTTGGCGGCTGTAATTATATTCTGCTCTTGTACAGCCGACTATGATATCATGGCCTAGAATTTGTTTGTTTTGCACGCAAAAAAAGTGCAAGTTTTGAAAATCAATGTCTCCAACTCAAAACTTAGATTGTCCATTCAATTCAAATATGGATCATTTAGCTACTACAAGCAAATACCAACATATGGTCCAATTCAAATGAAATTCCAAATGTGTTTATCCTAAATATGATGACAAAAGCAAAAATGTGTATGTGTATGAATAAAGTGGATGATTATAAAGTTTGAACATGCCCGTATGTGTATATCTCTAGGTTTGATATATGAATTTGAAATCACGAAATCCCGGCTTAAAAATGTACCTCCGTTTAAATGAATTACAAAAGCTAATGATGGAGTCGAATTCCAAAAATTCCAATCTAAGGTTTGTAATTCTGGTACATCAAAGTATATCACGCATGTTCAAAAGTATCGTTATCTCATAGTCCAAACTGTGAAACAAATTGATCAACCTTGAGTGCACACACTAGTGACCATGTATATCTCAATTACGCTAAAGTCCCTCAAATATAGACACCTCACTCTTTATCTGAAGCCAACCCCCCTCGTCGCCCCCCCACACACACACAGAGAGAAGTCGTTCTCTCCCCCAAACACCAACACACAAGCACATTAACACCCCTCTCTCTTCTAAAGTCCGGACCCCAATATAGGTCTCTATCACTTCATCTCTTGGGCATGCACACATCTCTTCCCCCACTCTCTAGCTAGGTCTCCCGGCATCTCTCTTTCCCAAGCACACGCACTATGTAGAGTGTATCTTTCCCATACACACAAAACGTTGCCCCCAAACGTCTATCTCCCTAGTTATGTGGTTCTCGCACACACACCACCCCCACTGGAAAACAAGCACACTTTGTCTCCTTGTGCACCACTCTCCTCTTTCTATCCCTCCCACATGCGGACCCTCCCCAGCTCCTCCCTGTATACATATATGTCGTGACTCTTTCCATAGCTCCCTAATGTATCATCGTTCTCGATCCCGCACATTGTTCTCTACACCATCTATTCTAGATCTCTCATGAAGTCCCTATCACACACACGATGACTCGCTTCCCTTGTGTCTCCGTACATAGGCCAATTTCAAACAACATCAACATTGTCTCCCTATCTATACGCCATTTATGGACACAAACGCCCCCTCTCTCGCCCCCTCTCTTCCTC